>NC_041383.1:439214439-439219446 GCF_002162155.2 Triticum dicoccoides
GTGGGCATCAGAGGGAGTATATTGTACGTTCATAAGCGAAATGAACGTATTGTACCCACCCTAGTCCTCTTTCAATCGATATCCGGACCCCGAGATGAAATCGAGAGAGAACGAGTGGGGGCACGTGATACCTAAGGCGGATTCAAAATTTTGAACCGGTGATCATAGCATCCGCAAATCATATATAAAGGGTATTCAATGTTCGTTTCGTTTTTGAACATACAATATACTCCCTCCTATCCTTTCTAGTTTACATATAAGTTTTATGTGTAGTCAAAGTATCTCTACTTTGATCAAAAAAGTATCAACATTCAACAACGCCCAATCAATATTGTTAGATTCATACGTACTCCTAGATTTGTACTCAAGATGGTTTCCATTTTGTTTTCAACCACGTGAATGTGCTTATTCTCGCGCATGCACTTCCTACTCGGATTTCGCCACGTATAGCCAGTCCAATAGTAACTTTTTTAAGCTCCCTATCCAATAGTACTAGTGGAGTACTGACAACATTTGTACTAGAGTATGTAGTGCTCATAGTAGTACTCCCTCCTTCCATTTATATAGTGTCAGGACCCCGACTCGATGTCACATCGATCTAGCCTGTAACACCTCATATCACTTTGCGGCCTCACGCACGGTATCCCCACGGGTGTCGCCTTACCTTTGCCCGGGACCGTTTGCGCCTTTTGGCTCACGTATATGATAGTGTCGCTAGCATCCATATGATAAGGAGCCCGGGCTGACATGACTAGTCGTAAACCCAAAGTGGCACAGACTTACAGGGACAGGCATCCATGACCCAGCTTCGAACGTGTCGGTCATCAGCAAGTGGGTCCGGGCTGTAGCACTGGGCTAGCAGGACTCTGGTAAACCGGGCTGTAGCGGGCTAACAGGACTCCGGTACTCAACGCGTGACATTTCCCTGAAGGGACAGACACAGGAACGAAGAAGGACACATGCCGGCCAGCCTAAGTGTTCCGGAGCAGTAGCAAGCTACCATGGCTCAGTGGTAACACTAGGAGACATTTCCCGATAAGAGAGGCTACCAAGGATAAACAACTAGATAGTCAGATCCCACACATACCAAGCATTTCAATCATACACACAATATGCTCGATATGTGCAAATACAACAAGGCATCACAACATGTCTTTATGACACAAGTACTTATTTAAGGCTCAGAGAGCCATACATAACATACACAAAGGTACGGGTCACACGATCCAGCATTCAAGTCATACAGTCATACAAACCAGCAGCGGAAGTAGCTTGTCTGGGTACAGACAACTAGTAAAATAAAAGAGGCTTGGAAAGCCTAGCTATACTACGTGGTCCCTCACAAGCTCAGGATCACCACCTGGGCCTTAGCCTACTCATTGATGTCAACGTCTATGTAGAACCCATCAGAAGGGGTTGCAGCGTCTTCTGTAAAAATGTAGATTATAGCAACATGAGTACAAAGGTACTCAGCAAGACTTACATCAGATCCTACATACATGCATATTATCAAGAAGGGTTGGTGGAGTTGTTGCAGCAAGCCAGCTTTGACTCTTGGCTAGGCTAACCTACGAGACTCCAACTTGAAATGGTTTTGCGTACACGAGTCCACTACTCACCACTTCAATACACTACCGAGGATCCACCTCCGTCTTCCTATGGAAGAGCCATCCTCGGCACTCACACTTATCTTGAGGCTTTTAGTAGTTTCCATTTACTTTTCTATGAACTGTATAGGCAACCAAGTAGTCCTTTACCACGGACGCGGCTATTCGAATAGATCATGATAAGCCTGCAGGGGTGTACTTCTTCATACACGCTCTCACCACTTACCGTCGTTTACACGACATGTACTCGACAACCTTCAAGCGGAAGCCCAACGTGGGTGTCGGCCACGACCTACCTAATCACCTAAGCCTCCAGTCCAGGTTTATCGCCTATCCAGGTTCCATCCGCAGGGAGTCTGGCCGAGGTTTCCCATACGGCCCCGAACGATGTGAATAGGGTTCCCGAGATACCTAACGGGTATTCGGTACACCCGGCCACGTACCTACCGCATCACAGCCTACCCCTACGGTCAGCACTGTCCACGGCCTCCAGTAGGCTACAAACACCAGAAACTACTTGCAACTCCTGGACGGAGAACTAGATGAATAAGAAGCCGAGAGGGTCCATTGGTTTCGGTCCCAATGCATGGTAGTAGCTGATTCTTGAATCACACATACAGATCTCAGTGCTTAAGGTCGGCTTCAATGAAACAACCCACCATGTACTCCTACATGGCCTCTCATCGATACCTTTACCAAATCGTGTTCACCACACCACTCTCGTTACTGACATAATCATTTCACTCTAGTCCATCACCCAGATGAACCAGACCTGACACGACTCTAAGCATAGCAGGCATAGCAAGGTAGGAGCAACACATACATATGGCTCAATCAACTCCTACACATGCTAGTGGGTTTCATCTAGTTACTGTGGCAATGACAGGTCATGCAGAGGAAATGGGTTCAACTACCGTAGCACACAGCAGTTTGAAACGCGTTGTCTTAATGCAGTAAAAGAGAGCAGGAGCGAGAACATGGGATTGTATCGATATGATCAAATGGTTGGTTGCTTGCCTGATGGTTCGATGCACTGATACGGTTCTTCGTTAGGGTAATCACGGTACTCCTCAGAGGCAGAACCTGTCGCAAAGGACACCGATACACAACCATCACCAAACAATGTGCAACAATATGATGCATGCATGAAACATGGCAATATGAGTGTGTTGGGCTAATGCAACTAAAACCAGAAGGGTTTGAACCAATTTGAATCAAAGATTCAAATTTCAAACTCAAACATGGCCTTTTAACGTGCTTTTCCTTGTTCTGCATTAAACATCAAGTTAACTTGTTTAGTCATGCATGAAAATAGTACAGATGGATAGATTGGATTTTTCTGATCATTTTTCATATATAATTTGTCTGATTTGGAGTTACAGAATAAAAGTTATGAATTTTTGAAGTTTAAATAATATTCTGGAATTTCCTGATTTAAATTAAATCCAGAAATATATATATTGCGCCAGCATGACGTCAGCATGACGTCAGTGGTCAACTGCGGCTGGCTGGGGTCAAACCTGACGTGTGGGGTCCACACGTCAGTGACAGGGGGGTTTAACAGGGTTAATTTAATCCTAATTAGGAATTAGTGGCGCTGGGGCCCACTGGTCAGTGTCAGGGGGGGTAGTTAGTTTAGGTAGGTCGTGGGTGTAGACCACGACCTACCTAAACACTTAAGCCTCTAGTCCAGGTTTATCGCCTATCCAGGTTCCATCCGCAGGGAGTCCGGCCGAGGTTTCCCATACGGCCTCGAACGATGTGAACAGGGTTCCCGAGATACCTAACGGGTATTCGGTACACCGTGCCACGTACCTACCGCATCACAGCCCACCCCTACGGTCAGCGCTGTCCACGGCCTCCAGTAGGCTACAAACACCAGAAACTACTTGCAACTCCTGGACAGAGAGCTAGGGTGAATAAGAAGTCGAGCGGGGTCATATTTCAGGGCCCAATGCATGGTAGTAGCTGTATCTTAAATCACACATACAGATCTCAGTGCTTAAGGTCGGCTTCAATGAAACAACCCACCATGTACTCCTACATGGCCTCTCATCGATACCTTTACCAAATCGTGTTCACCACACCACTCTCATTACCGACATAATCATTTCACTCTAGCCCATCACCCAGATGAATCAGACCTGACACGACTCTAAGCATAGCAGGCATAGCAAGGTAGGAACAACACATACATATGGCTCAATCAACTCCTACACATGCTAGTGGGTTTCATCTAGTTACTGTGGCAATGACAGGTCATGCAGAGGAAATGGGTTCAACTACCGTAGCACACAGCAGTTTGAAACGCGTTGTCTTAATGCAGTAAAAGAGAGCAGGAGCGAGAACATGGGATTGTATCAATATGATCAAATGGTTGGTTGCTTGCCTGATGGTTCGATGCACTGATACGGTTCTTCGTTAGGGTAATCACGGTACTCCTCGGAGGCAGAACCTGCCGCAAAGAACACCGATACACAACCATCACCAAACAATGTGCAACAATATGATGCATGCATGAAACATAGCAATATGAGTGTGTTGGGCTAATGCAACTAAGACCAGAAGGGTTTGAACCAATTTGAATCAAAGATTCAAATTTCAAACTCAAACATGGCCCTTAAAGTGTTTTTCCTTGTTCTGTATTAAACATCAGGTTAACTTGTTTAATCATGCATGAAAATAGTACAGATGGATAGATTGGATTTTTCTGATCATTTTTCATATATAATTTGTCTGATTTGGAGTTATAGAATAAAAGTTATGAATTTTTGAAGTTTAAACTATATTCTGGAATTTCCTATATTAGATTAAATCCAGAAAATCAATTATTGCGTCAGCCTGACGTCAGTGTGACGTCAGCAGGTCAACGGGACACGTCCGGGTCAAACCTGACAATGGGTCCCGCGTGTCAGTCTGATTAGATTAATTAAGGTTTAATTAAGACTAAACCTGTTTAATTAACAGGGCTGGGCCCCATCTGTCATTGACTCAGGGGAGTCAACCAGGGCCCACCCGTGGTCAAACCCGGGTCGGCTGCACCGGCGTTTATCCGCCGGCGAGCCCGACGCGGCGGCGGAAGTGATTTTTGTCGCTCCGGCAACCAAACGAGCCGCGGAGGCCACCGGAGAGGAGCTGGGGTCCAGCCGCAGCTCTTGGTGGAGTCCGTTGGGGTCGGGGTGGCCGGAGTTGGCGCCGGCGACGACTTTGGCGGCCACCGGGGTTCGGCCGAAGTCGAACTTGTCGCTAGGGGGGTCGGTGAGGTGCAGGGAGTAGCTAGTTAGGTGCTACGTGACGCGGTGAGCATGATGGACACCGTGGAGTGGCCGGAGGGTGACCGGGAGCACGTCGGCGACGAGCTCCACGGCGGTGGGTGCGGTTGAGCTCCGGGAGGTCGCTA
>NC_041383.1:439219894-439393894 GCF_002162155.2 Triticum dicoccoides
AGCGCTCGGGGCTCGGCTTGCTCGATGGAGTGGACAGCGGCGGAGCTCCTGGACACGATGAGAGGACGCACGGGCGGCGGGGAGCACGGCTACGATGAAGGCACGGCGGTGGTGGCGTCGGCCATGGCTGGGGCGCGCGAGGGGGAGGAGCTGGAGAGGAAAGGGGGTGTCTGGGGGGTTCGGGGGAGAGAGGGAGGCCGATCCACGACGTCACCGGGCGAGGGGAGCGGCGAGGCGGCGAGCAGGTGCGTGGCGCGCACTGCGGTCGCCGTCGGGCACCTGCCTGCCTGCCTGGCCGGCAAGCAGCTCGCTGGAGCAGCGCTGGGCTGGGCCGGCAGGTGGGCCGGGAGCTGGCGTCAGGTAAGTTTTTCCATTTTCTTTCTGTTTTCTGTTTTTTAATACTTCTGCAACTTTGTTGATTTATTAAAAATACTTAGGCAACTCCTAAAATCACCAAACTACTCCTGGTTCATAGTTGGATTATTTCCAACATGAAACATTTTAGTTTGGAGATATTTGAGCATTTAAATATTTTATATAATTTTAAATGCCCAAATTCAAATATTTATGATTTAATTCAAAAACCCTAAGATGGCCTAGGAAAATGTGCATCACTTTTGGCAGAGGTTCTGAACCAAGACAAAAATGATGGGCATTTTAGAAGGGCATTTCAGGTTCATTGAAAAAGTTTTTAGTAAACCCTAATTGGTTTCAGAGGGGACTGGGGGTTCTGTTATCCCCATTTCAGGTTTCTGATGAAAGAGTAAACATGATGCAACACTCTAATGCATGGCTAACTAGGGTGTGACAACTCACCCCCACTCAAAAGAATCTCGTCCCGAGATTTGGGTTCCTCCGGAAAGAAGGCGGGATACTCAAGTCGAAGACGATCCTCCCTTTCCCAGGTTGCTTCATCCTCAGAATGGTGCGACCATTGAACTTTGAGAAACTTGATATTATGACGTCGAGTGGTACGCTCGGCCTGATCGAGGATACGAATGGGGTACTCTCGATATGTGAGATTATCTTGGAGATCAAGCGTTTCGTGGTCCACTCCACGGATAGGATCCGAGAAGCAACGCTTGAGTTGAGAAACGTGGAAGACATCGTGGACTCTGGAGAGGTGCGGAGGTAGTTCCAACTGGTAGGCAACTTCTCCTCGTTTAGCAGAATGCGAAAAGGTCCAATGTAACGAGGAGCCAATTTGCCTTTGATACCGAAACGATGGGTTCCCTTCAGAGGGGTAACCCGAAGGTAAGCCTTCTCGTCAACCTCGAAAGTCATAGCCTTATGTTTTCGGTCATATTGACTCTTCTGATGAGATTGGGCTGTTTTCAACTTTTCACGAATGATGCGAACTTGCTCTTCTGCTTCCTGAATCATATCCAGGCCAAAGAATTGTCTTTCCCCGGTCTCTGACCAGTTGAGGGGTGTTCGACACCGTCGTCCATAGAGAACTTCAAAAGGGGCTTTACCCAAGCTAGATTGATAGCTGTTATTGTAAGCGAATTCGGCAAATGGAAGGCACTTCTCCCAATCCATTCCGAATGAGATAACAGAGGCTCGAAGCATGTCCTCTAGAATCTGGTTGACGCGTTCCACTTGACCACTCGATTGAGGGTGAAAAGCGGTGCTAAAGGAAAGGCGGGTTCCCATAGCGTTTTGGAAACTTTCCCAAAATCGAGAGGTGAAAAGACTTCCTCTATCCGAGTTAATTTCCAAGGGAACACCATGGAGAGACACTATTCGGGAGATGTATAAGTCTGCCAGCTGACTAGCGGTTATACTCTCGCGAACAGGTAAGAAATGGGCCACTTTGGAAAGACGATCAACAACGACGAAGATAGCATTATTCCCCCTTTTGGTCCTGGGAAAACTGGTAATGAAGTCCATACCAATTTTATCCCATTTCCATTCAGGAATAGCTAAGGGTTGAAGGGTGCCAGCAGGCCGTTGATGCTCTGCTTTTACACGACGACAGACGTCGCAATTAGCAATATACTGGGCAATTTCTCTCTTCATCCTAGTCCACCAGAACCTCTGGCATAGGTCCTGATACATCTTAGTACTACCGGGATGAATGGTGAGAGGAGATTCATGAGCCTCCTTAAGGATCAATCGCCTCAGGTTTCGCACATTGGGAACCACTAGTCGATTTCCGAAGTATACGACCCCTTGATCATTAATGGAGAAACAATTCACAACTCCTTTCTTGATGTTTCTCTTGATGCGGGAAATTCCCGGATCTACCTTCTGTGCTTTGATGATCTGATCCGTAAGGGTAGGTTTCGCCACCAAGGTGGAAAGAAAACCTTGAGGAACAATGTGAAGGTTAAGCTTCCGAAATTCCTCATGGAGAAGCGGTTGACTTTGTTGTAACATTAGGTTGTTACAATAAGATTTACGACTTAGCGCATCAGCCATGACGTTGGCTTTCCCTGGGGTGTAAGTTATTCCTAAGTCGAAATCTGTGATCAACTCAACCCAACGTCTTTGCCTGAGATTCAAATCCGGTTGGGTGAAAATGTACTTCAGACTTTGGTGATCAGTGAATATTTCGCAACGGTTACCGAGGAGGTAATGTCGCCAGGTCTTAAGTGCATAGACTACGGCTGCAAGCTCTAGATCATGGGTAGGATAATTCTCCTCATGTGGGTGCAATTGCCGTGAAGCGTAAGCAATTACATGTCGATCTTGCATGAGAATGCAACCTAATCCTTGTCGCGAGGCGTCGCAGTAGATAACAAAGTCCTTAGAGAAGTCTGGCGGTACCAGCACGGGAGCAGAAGTCAGGCGTCTTTTCAGTTCCTGAAAGCTGTGCTCACATTGTGGAGTCCATTCGAACTTTTTATCTTTCTTGAGGAGTTCGGTTAGAGGTTTAGCAACTTTGGAGAAGTTTTCGGCAAAGCGACGACAATAGCTCGCTAAGCCCAGAAAACTCCGAACTTGCTTGACCGATTTAGGTGGAGTCCAATTAAGGACGGCTTGAACTCGCTCAGGGTTAACAGCAATACCTTTACCAGATATTACATGACCCAGATAGGTCACTTCTGACAACCAAAATTCACATTTAGAGAATTTGGCATAAAGACGATGCTCTCGAAGTTTCTCCAACACTAGCCTTAGGTGTTCGGCATGTTCTTTCTCGTTCTTGGAGTAGATGAGTATATCATCGAGGTAAACCACGACGAATTTATCCAAATACTCCATGAAGATTGAGTTCATTAACCGAGAAAAGGTGGCTGGAGCGTTGGTTAAACCGAAGGACATAACGGTGTACTCGTATTGGCCATAACGAGTAACAAAGGCCGTTTTAGGAATGTCCCCGTTTCTGATTTTGATTTGATGGTAGCCCAACCTCAAATCCATCTTGGAGAAGACTGAGGATCCAGCGAGCTGATCATACAGGTCGTTGATCCTGGGGAGCGGATATTTGTTCTTGATTGTGACCAAATTGACAGGTCGATAATCTACAACCATCCGGTCCGTACCATCCTTCTTCTTGACGAAGAGGACGGGGCAAGCCCACGAAGATGAACTAGGTCGGATGAAACCCTTTTTCAAGGACTCATCGAGTTGTTTCTTAAGCTCGGCTAGTTCTAGTGGTGCCATCTTATAGGGTCTTCTAGCAATCGGGACAGTTCTTGGAATAAGGTCTATTACGAACTCAACATCCCTGTCAGGTGGAACACCTGGCAATTCCTCTGGGAAGACATCCGGGTAGTCACGGACTACCGGAACGTCCTCAAGGTCTGGCAAAGGGCTGGCGTTAAGAGAATATAATTGTCGCTTGGCTAATCGGGTCAAGACATTGACTATCTTCCCCGAAGGATGGGTGAGTTGAACAGTCCTAGAGAAGCAATCAATTTTGGCATGATGAGCTGACATCCAGTCCATACCCAAGATGATATTAATATCTGAAGATTTGAGAGCTATCAAAGATGCAAGGAAAACAAGTCTGTCGACTTGGATTTCATTTCCATAACTTACCCTGGAGGTTTGCCATCTAGAACCGGGAGTTGAAATTTCCATAGTGGATGGCATGTCACAGAATGCGGTGTTATGCAAACGAGCATAGTTCTTGGATATAAATGAATGAGAGGCTCCTATATCGAAAAGAACAGATGCCGGGTGGCAATTAACAAGGAGCGTACCGAGAACGACGTTGGGATCCTCTTGAGCTTCTTCGGCAGAGATACAGTTGACATGGCCACGTGTAGCGGTGGCCGGCTTGGCGTGGAACACTTTCCCTGTCGGCTTGCCACGGCCAACAGCTTTAGCAGATTGGTCGGGGTTGGTCTGGGGACACTCACGCATATAGTGGCCAGATTCCCCACACATAAAGCAAGTCACGGAACTGGTGCGTGGAGGAGCACTGTTGGTTGGACCCCCATAGGGCTTGGCTGGTGCAGACTGTTGAACGGGGCGAGGCGCCTGGAAGGATGGCCTCGGCGTGAACCTGGGTGGCAGGGCAGTGTTGGGCACCCACACGCGGCGCTTCTGAGGACCAGCACCGGATGAGGAACCCATGTCACGGCCATGCTTGCGTGTTGCGTCATAATCAGTCTGACCAGTCTCAGCACTGATGGCCTTGTTAACAAGTTTCTGAAAAGATGTGCACTCATGCAGACGGAGGTCGCGGCGAAGCTCAGGACTAAGCCCCTTACGGAACCTTGCTTGCTTCTTGGCATCGGTAGAAACTTCCTCAGTTGCATATCGTGCGAGGTTACCGAACTCCCTGCTGTAAGCATCCACAGAGAGTCGGCCCTGAGTGAAACTGCAAAATTCCTCTCGTTTACGGTCCATGAGACCCTCCGGAATGTGATGTTCACGGAAAGCCTCGCTGAATTCAGCCCAAGTAGTGACATGGCCCGCTGGGCGCATAGCTCCATAATTCTCCCACCATAGACTGGCGGGGCCTTCAAGATGATATGCAGCAAAGGTGACCTTGTTAGCCTCAGCTACTAGCGCGGAACGCAGCTTGTGAGAGATACTGCGAAGCCAGTCATCAGCGTCGAGAGGCTCGACGGAGTGGTGGAACGTGGGTGGATGTATCTTGATGAAATCACTGAGTGACACCACGTTAGTCCTCTGATGGTGTGCTGTGTTCTGTTCAATACGCTCCAACAAACGGTTGGTCTCCTGCTTGTTTCTTTCGGCTTCCATCATAACCTCGGCTAGGGAAGGAGGATGAGGCAGATTTGCATTCCTGACTTCACTACCTTCGGCCTGCTCTTGAGGAGCAGGGTTAGTGCGCGTGTTGACCATCCTAGGTAAACAAGACAATGATTTAGTCAAAATGATAAAATTCTGACATAGGATACAGAATGTAAGGAATAACTCGGAATGCAAGATGATCATCCGTATGACATGGTAGATACAGAAACTGCTTCTTTATTCCATCGTCATACACACCATACAGGGTTTAGTACAAGACCAAACAAGGTACTATTATGGTGAAAAGAGGATTACATCTCATCGGAGGCATCCCGAGCTCCTATACATTATTTTTCTACACCTCCAGAAGACGGTACAAACTAGGTCATATCCCACGGTTCACGCAGGACGATAGACGACACAACTAGATCAAACTAGTGATACTACCACTAACTCAGACCGATCCGTAGTAGTCCTCGTAGAAGTCACCTCCATAGCCTGGAAGCTCAACATGATCATCCGGAAACAGACGATCTCGCGGAGCTTGTGGACCATAGGGGCTAGGATGAGGTCTTGGACCAACAGACGGTGGCCTGCGGGGACCGCGAGGTGGGGTGATGCCTCCTACATCACGCCATCCCATCACGTCTGGCAGAGCAGATCTCACAGGATAGAGATCGCGCATATCCGAATATCCAACTTGCACCGCCGGTGCAAACCGAGTCAACGTGGCCCAATGGTCAGCACGGGTATTGAAGAGCTCTAGCCTCAAGGCCCGATTTTCACGGTCCTTATCCTCGAGCATCTCAGTAGTGGTGCGGGTCCGTGAATCCTCCTGAGTGGGGTCAGCATAGATAGCCTGGAGATACCCTTGTGCTCCCGGAAGTGATCCTGGCATATACCGGAAATCAGAGTCCCGAAATAGGCCAGACCTGACTCGCATGATGGTCATCATAGAGTAGGCGGCGTCCTGCACAGCCATCTCAATAGTAACCCCGAGTCCATAGGAGCAGTGAAGGGGCTCGGTGGATCCAGGATAAGATGGAAATATCCTGACAGTGCAAAGATACTGGCTTTGATTAAAGTCCCGAAATTGCTCTTCGACCGTGTACTCAGGATACCAACGGTATCCAGCCTCAGTCATTACCCTGACCAACATGGCGGTATGGCCGGGTACATCTAGGCATCGAGTCAGGCGAACCACTTGATTGAGGTCGCGAGTGGCCATCTGAAAGCACAACCATAATGCAAAGGCATTAGAATTTCTAGCAAAATTTCGGCAGCATAACAGCTGTAAATGCTCAAGAAGGATTTTGAGACATTTGACAAAGGATTTCAAACACACTCAACATCATCATATCAAAGTTCTGAGTCCATCCTAACAACATAATGTGGTAGTAGAACTGAACTAGGCTTGTATCCATCAAACCTATAAGGTACTACTGATTAGTAACACGTGATCCTGATAGAGAGAATAGATCCTAATTCCTCAACCCCCGGTGGAAGAATAGACTGACTCAGATCAGAATGTCATAAGATAAAGGAGTAAAAAGAGCCTTACGTTCCACCCACAAACAATTCCCCTACATATAACTAAAGAATTTCTAGACTCAACATCGACCAGTTTGGCTTGGAGAACCTACAGGCAGTCTGGCTCTGATGCCAACGCTGTCAGGACCCCGACTCGATGTCACATCGATCTAGCCTATAACACCTCATATCACTTTGCGGCCTCACGCACGGTATCCCCACGGGTGTCGCCTTACCTTTTCCCGGGACCGTTTGCGCCTTTTCGCTCACGTATATGATAGTGTCGCTAGCATCCATATGATAAGGAGCCCGGGCTGACATGACTAGTCGTAAACCCAAAGTGGCACAGACTTACAGGGACATGCATCCATGACCCAGCTTCGAACGTGTCGGTCATCAGCAAGTGGGTCCGGGCTGTAGCACTGGGCTAGCAGGACTCTGGTAAACCGGGCTGTAGCGGGCTAACAGGACTCCGGTACTCAATGCGTGACATTTCCCCGAAGGGACAGACACAGGAACGAAGAAGGACACATGCCGGCCAGCCTAAGTGTTCCGGAGCAGTAGCAAGCTACCATGGCTCAGTGGTAACACTAGGAGACATTTCCCGATAAGAGAGGCTACCAAGGATAAACAACTAGATAGTCAGATCCCACACATACCAAGCATTTCAATCATACACACAACATGCTCGATATGTGCAAATACAACAAGGCATCACAACACGACTTTATGACACAAGTACTTATTTAAGGCTCAGAGAGCCATACATAACATACACAAAGGTACGGGTCACACGATCCAGCATTCAAGTCATACAGTCATACAAACCAGCAGCGGAAGTAGCTTGTCTAGGTATAGACAACTAGTAAAATAAAAGAGGCTTGGAAAGCCTAGCTATACTACGTGGTCCCTCACAAGCTCAGGATCACCACCTGGGCCTTAGCCTACTCATTGATGTCAACGTCTACGTAGAACCCATCAGAAGGGGTTGCAGCGTCTTCTGTAAAAATGTAGATTATAGCAACATGAGTACAAAGGTACTCAGCAAGACTTACATCAGATCCTACATACATGCATATTATCAAGAAGGGTTGGTGGAGTTGTTGCAGCAAGCCAGCTTTGACTCTTGGCTAGGCTAACCTACGAGACTCCAACTTGAAATGGTTTTGCGTACACAAGTCCACTACTCACCACTTCAATACACTACCGAGGATCCACCTCCGTCTTCCTACAGAAGAGCCATCCTCGGCACTCACACTTATCTTGAGGCTTTTAGTAGTTTCCATTTACTTGTCTATCAACTGTATAGGCAACCAAGTAGTCCTTTACCGCGGACGCGGCTATTCGGATAGATCATGATAACCCTGCAGGGGTGTACTTACCGTCGTTTACACGACATGTACTCGGCAACCTTCAAGCGGAAGCCCAACGTGGGTGTCGGCCACGACCTACCTAATCACCTAAGCCTCCAGTCCAGGTTTACCGCCTATCCAGGTTCCATTCGCAGGGAGTCCGGCCGAGGTTTCCCATACGGCCCCGAACGATGTGAACAGGGTTCCCGAGATACCTAACGGGTATTCGGTACACCCGGCCACGTACCTACCGCATCACAGCCCACCCCTACGGTCAGCGCTGTCCACGGCCTCCAGTAGGCTACAAACACCAGAAACTACTTGCATCTCCTGGACGGAGAACTAGATGAATAAGAAGCCGAGAGGGTCCATTGGTTTCGGGCCCAATGCATGGTAGTAGCTGATTCTTAAATCACACATACAGATCTCAGTGCTTAAGGTCGGCTTCAATGAAACAACCCACCATGTACTCCTACATGGCCTCTCATCGATACCTTTACCAAATCGTGTTCACCACACCACTCTCGTTACTGACATAATCATTTCACTCTAGTCCATCACCCAGATGAACCAGACCTGACACGACTCTAAGCATAGCAGGCATAGCAAGGTAGGAGCAACACATACATATGGCTCAATCAACTCCTACACATGCTAGTGGGTTTCATCTAGTTACTGTGGCAATGACAGGTCATGCAGAGGAAATGGGTTCAACTACCGTAGCACACAGCAGTTTGAAACGCGTTGTCTTAATGCAGTAAAAGAGAGCAGGAGCGAGAACATGGGATTGTATCGATATGATCAAATGGTTTGTTGCTTGCCTGATGGTTCGATGCACTAATACGGTTCTTCGTTAGGGTAATCACGGTACTCCTCGGAGGCAGAACCTGCCGCAAAGAACACCGATACACAACCATCACCAAACAATGTGCAACAATATGATGCATGCATGAAACATAGCAATATGAGTGTGTTGGGCTAATGCAACTAAGACCAGAAGGGTTTGAACCAATTTGAATCAAAGATTCAAATTTCAAACTCAAACATGGCCCTTAAAGTGTTTTTCCTTGTTCTGTATTAAACATCAGGTTAACTTGTTTAATCATGCATGAAAATAGTACAGATGGATAGATTGGATTTTTCTGATCATTTTTCATATATAATTTGTCTGATTTGGAGTTATAGAATAAAAGTTATGAATTTTTGAAGTTTAAACTATATTCTGGAATTTCCTATATTAGATTAAATCTAGAAAATCAATTATTGCGTCAGCCTGACGTCAGTGCGACGTCAGCAGGTCAACGGGACACGTCCGGGTCAAACCTGACAGTGGGTCCCGCATGTCAGTGTGATTAGATTAATTAAGGTTTAATTAAGACTAAACCTGTTTAATTAACAGGGCTGGGCCCCATCTGTCATTGACTCAGGGGAGTCAACCAGGGCCCACCCGTGGTCAAACCCGGGTCGGCTGCACCGGCGTTTATCCGCCGGCGAGCCCGACGCGGCGGCGGAAGTGATTTTTGCCGCTCCGGCAACCAAACGAGCCGCGGAGGCCACCGGAGAGGAGCCGAGGTCGAGCCGCAGCTCTTGGTGGAGTCCGTTGGGGTCGGGGTGGCCGGAGTTGGCGCCGGCGACGACTTTGGCGGCCACCGAGGTTCAGCCGAAGTCGAACTTGTCGCTAGGGGGGTCGGTGAGGTGCGGGGAGTAGCTAGTTAGGTGCTACGTGACGCGATGAGCATGATGGACACCGTGGAGTGGCCGGAGGGTGACCGGGAGCACGTCGGCGACGAGCTCCACGGCGGTGGGTGCGGTTGAGCTCCGGGAGGTCGCTACACGGCTCGGAAGCAAGAAAAGAAGGGGGGGAACATGGCTAAGCTCACAGTGAGCGCGACGAAGCCCTTGGTGCGGCCGCGGATGGACCGGAGCGACGACGGCGTTGAAGGGGATCTCCGGTGACGGCGGTTCGGGCGAGGTCGGTGCGGTGGACTCGGGCGTTGCGAGCGCTCGGGGCTCGGCTTGCTCGATGGAGTGGACAGCGGCGGAGCTCCTGGACACGATGAGAGGACGCACGGGCGGCGGGGAGCACGGCTACGACGAAGGCACGGCGGTGGTGGCGTCGGCCATGGCTGGGGCGCGCGAGGGGGAGGAGCTGGAGAGGAAAGGGGGTGTCTGGGGGGTTCGGAGGAGAGAGGGAGGCCGATCCACGACGTCACCGGGCGAGGGGAGCGGCGAGGCGGCGAGCAGGTGCGTGGCACGCGCTGCGGTCGCCGTCGGGCACCTGCCTGCCTGCCTGGCCGGCAAGCAGCTTGCTGGAGCGGCGCTGGGCTGGGCCGGCAGGTGGGCCGGGAGCTGGCGTCAGGTAAGTTTTTGCATTTTCTTTCTGTTTTCTATTTTTAATACTTCTGCAACTTTGTTGATTTATTAAAAATACTTAGGCAACTCCTAAAATCACCAAACTACTCCTGGTTCATAGCTGGATTATTTCCAACATGAAACATTTTAGTTTGGAGATATTTGAGCATTTAAATATTTTATATAATTTTAAATGCCCAAATTCAAATATTTATGATTTAATTCAAAAACCCTAAGATGGCCTAGGAAAATGTGCATCACTTTTGGCAGAGGTTCTGAACCAAGACAAAAATGATGGGCATTTTAGAAGGGCATTTCAGGTTCATTGAAAAAGTTTTTAGTAAACCCTAATTGGTTTCAGAGGGGACTGGGGGTTCTGTCATCCCCATTTCAGGTTTCTGATGAAAGAGTAAACATGATGCAACACTCTAATGCATGGCTAACTAGGGTGTGACATATAGGGCCTATGTGGAGGAGAGATATGTGAAAAAGTAAGGGGAGTGAGCTCTCATGCAAGAGCCTAGCTATATATGCATTCCTAGGTAAATACAATAAATATGAAGAAAGAGATAGAGAGGAGATGGAAAAAGTACTAATACAATAGCCAACCTTATAATTTTTTTGCGGGAAATAGCCAACCTTATAGCCCACACTATTGTATTAGTGCATATAATAGATGATGGCTATAGATGACATGGCAGTCCCTTGTAGCCATCGACTGACTATATTATTAACCATGCTCTAATGCGTTTTTCAAAACCACATTTGACTGTTGAGAAGATTAATAGTACATGAGATGCATAATGTGAAAATTATATCATTGGAAGCTCCTTTCACATAAGAATTTGACCGTATGCTTTGTGTGAGTTGCATGTCATATATTATTACTCTAACATTTGGTCAAATTTAGCCTCGAAAAACGCATTAAGCCCTGTATAGTAAATGGAAGGAGGGAGTAGTAGTGGAAGTGGATCCTCTGACATAGGTATCTCTGCCTTACCCTCCCTTTCGGTCACTTACTGGCGGACCCCATGCTTGCTAGGCCCCGCATGTCAGTTATTCAATGGGTTCGGCCACGTCAGGGGATCCTCATCCGTAGTATACTCCCTCTGTTTTTGTTTACTCCGCATAAAATGGAGGGAGTGGTAGTATAAATGACGCGGGCGGGGGAGGCGGAGGGTTGTCGGTTTGCTCTCAACTGTGGTCCCACAAGCGAGCAAAAACGCAAGATGAAGCGCGTTCCATTCGGTGAGCGACGTGGAGGGTCCAGCATGCCGGGCTGCAACGCGAACGCGACAAGAGTGATCTACAGTCAAAACCGATTGACCGGTCATCACCGAAACCACTATTCACACCAGAACCTTCGCTGCTCGGCCTACGCTAGCCACTTCCCTAAAACCACACCAAATCTCCAGCCCATTCCCCCACCTGTTGATCCCCTAGCCTGCATCAAGCGTCCCCTAGTTTGCCGGAAAGCCATGGCGCGCCGCAAGATCACGTACTACAAGATGCTGACGCTTGAGCGCCGCGCAGAAATCACGACGTCGGTCGACGCCACAGACCTCGGTTCCCAAGCTCGCTTTGCGGCAGGCCAATCCCCGAGTTCTTTGGAGCCAAGCTACGAGGAGGAGGAAGCCGATCCAATGTTCATGGTGGAGGTTGCGGCGCAGAAGGCCCCCGATGGGTATGATACGATGGACGTCGACTTCGTGCCGGTGTCCGAGTCCCCCATGGTGTAGGCGGACCAGCGGTTCAACCTGGCGAGACTAAAGGAGGACCGGGAGGTAGAGGCTCAACTCGACGCGAAGCGCGTGCATGCCTTTGCCATCGAGGCTTTCCTGCACGCGGAACCAGATGTCGTGGACGTGAACTGGGTGGCGGAGGCTCAACTTGAGGTGGAGCGCGCGGACGCCACTGCCATTGAGGCCCTCCTACAGGCGGAACCGGACGTCCTGGACTTGAACCGAGTGGCAGAGGCCCAACTCAACACGGAGTGCGTGGATGCCGCTCTGATCGACGCCCTCCTGCAGGCGGAACCGAACGTCCTGGACTTGAACCGGGCGGCGGAGGCTCGACTCGACGCGGAGCACGCGGATGCCGCTGCCATCGAGGCCCTCCTGCAGGCGGAACCGGACGTCCTCAACTTGAACCGGGTTGTGCTCTCGTCTATGCAGAGTGCCCACACGCTCCGCGTTAATGAGTAGCTGGAGGCCGAGGACAACCACGATGCAGAGACACACGTCGGCAGCTACGGCTGGTTCACGCCGGCAGCCAAAGACGACAAGGCCGTCTCGTTCCACAAGGAGTGATAGTTTTTCTTTATGTTGTTGTTTTTATGGATCTTTTGCTGTGTATAAACATATATTATTATGAAAGTCGCCTGACTTGGGTCAGTCTACCATTTCAGGCGGTTGGATGAATGTCCTACGTCTCCTAACCCTTCTTCATCACCTCTTCTTCTTCCCCAACAGACCACCGCACGGGCCGTACAGATACTCCCCAACATGTGGTTGGATAAACATACTCTATGAACGAAAATTATGTGTCAACAGTAGTATGGCTGAGTTTGGTTTGTTCACATGCGACAACATGTGTCAGTGAGGGTGCATTCCCTTGGTTGGGTTTGCGGCGTGCAGGAGTGACAGTGTGAGGGTGCGGTGCGACCGCAGCGTGCAGAAGCGACCATGTGAGGGTGCGGTGCGACCGCGACAGCCATGCGCAAGTGTACCTCCTTTTCATTTTGAAAACTTTAGGCAAGCTTGGCAAAAATGTGTGGCGAAGTATGGCAATGCAAGGCCTAGACCCAAATAGGATAAGTATGTACGTACTAGGAGTACTAGTGTTAAAAAAGAAAGGCGGGGTTTCCTTCACAGGATTAATCAATACAAATCCTCGTTTCACGTGTCAATTAATGCGTATTTTTCTCCAAAGCCCAAAGAGCTAACCATCTCACTCCTCATTGCTTGATTAATGCAGCGCCATGCAAACCAACCTTCTCACTTCTGCATGCATGCAGGGGATATTAATGTCCTTGGTTGCTAGTACGAGGCAAACCCCATCAATTTTGCCTCGATTAGTGTTAGTGGCCTTTTGCAAATTGTAATTTTGATATACTGGCCTTGTGTACAAAAAAATGGAGGTAGTAACTATATTTGACTTCCTTCCCCATTGCGGTGACATCAACGATATCTCGAAACGTTGTGGTTTGGCAAAGTGCGTTCGACGGAGAACACCATTGAGGGAGACCATGGTAAGTCGTTCGCAAGTGCGCTTGCAAGCCGAGACAACCGCCTTATTTGCATCCAGGAAGCCCGTTGAACCAAAGGACGTGTAAATGTACTAGTACACAATAGCGTCGTCCGTCCAGCTTAGTGCGGTGAGATGGTTTCTCGAAGAATACGATAAAGGAGCGGAGTCAGCGAAGAGTGAAATGATGGTTGCTTCGTCCGTCCTTTGTGATTTGATGCCTCACTGCTTTGTGGTTTGTGATAGAAGGGACAGGGAGTAGACTCTATGCTCTATACTGTACATGCGTCCAATCACGGGAGAGAGAGGAGAGATGTTGCATTTCTCTATTCCTTCAATCAATCAATTAGGGAACTTCGGTTCCATCTTTTTGGCTTTGGCAACACCGTCCACAATGGTTCCCACGATGCCAAAAGCTATTTTCACATTTGGCTACACATGGTGGATGCCCTTAACCGTACCACTTGGTTTTGCTCTTGTGTGCTATCTATACAAATCTCAATTATATTGATCTAAAAAATTATAGAATCAAGATTAGTAAAAAGGAGGTGATTTTGCCGCGTGGATGGCGGGGAAGGTTTCTTATTTTTAGAGGATGTTGTCCTGGTGGTTTGCTAACATGCGGTCCCATGTGTCAGAGCTTTACCAAGACGATCTGTGTCCCGCATGAGGCAGAACAACGGCAGAAGCAACACATGGTTAACTTGAAGAAGATGAGGGAGAAGCGGATTCAACAACGAGTGAAATGATGGTTGCTTTGTCCCTCAAACTTCTTTTTTTAGCATCATTACTTCATCCCTCCAACTTAACTGCGGGAAAGGTGCAGCTTTGTGATTTGATGCCTCATTGCTCATTACTACGCCAGCGCCATGACTGGGGTGCTTCTCCCCGGCTGCTCTGCACTGTATTCTGGTATGGCACATGGACCCGGTAGATTGATGTCCCACATGTCGGCGAAAGGGACTAGAAGATTTATGAAAGCGAGCGCTTCACTCTTACGACGGAGGAGTACACGACACGACGGCCCAGTGAACTGTCACTTGTACTGTATAGTACTATAGTTTTGCTGTTTCGCACGATCCATCGATACAAACCCGATTAAACAAGAAAGGGCGGGATATTTCCCGCGCGGTAGATGATACTGGCCATAGATTTCAAAGGCAATTTTAATGTATGCAAACTAAACAATTAAGTAACAATATGATATCTAGTAAAACTAAAAACACATATGATTTATTGTGCTAGAGTGTAGTAGTAGTGTTGTATTGCATAGTTGTTAGATGTAACATGCGAGAACGTGTAGAGATGTAGTTTTGGAGGGCCTACAGAGAGAAAAGCGTAATACGGTCACCGAACTTCAGAATAAGCTGATTATGGTCACTATATACGTTTTGCAGTGATTATACAGTCACTTGCTCATGGTTCAGCATCGGATTGCACTCTGTTGACCGGCCAAATAGTCTGCATGGCAGCATGTTGACTAGTTAAATTGACCACGTTCTTTGTGGGTCCCACCTGCAGTTTGCATAGGGAAAAGTTCAGATAAACACAAATTTATGCAGGCGCGACAAGGCTCCAACCCGTGCGCGGGAATTACCTGGTTGTGTATGTGTCTTTCAGGGCCTGATGTGTGCGCATGCACGTGTAGGTTGAGCACTTGAGCGTGAGAGTGTGTGTTGGTCGTGTGGTGTACTGGTGTGTGCATGCATGCATGCGTGTGTGCGTGTGAGTGTTGCGTGCGTGCGTGGCTACGTGTGTACGTGTGAGTGTTGCGTGCGTGCGTGGGTGCATGTGTTCGTGTGAGTGTTGCGTGCATGCAGTTCATGTGCATGCATGCGTGTGTGTATAATCACCACACCAGCTCATGTGTGTTAAAACAGACGGCTCAGCATACCAATACAAGGCCACCGTCCGTTGTGCCCACGGTCATGACTTCGAACAACCGTCCAATTTTTTGTCGTTTGTTTTCATTCTTACTAGCAAGATGCCCGTGCGTTGCACGTAACATCAAGATGCATTTGTATGACTAGTTTATCTAGTGAGAGAAAAGGATGAACGAGGGAAGGCCTTATTTGCAAATGTGGGCAGGTGTGTGGGTACCTTTTTGCAAAATTGCCATAGTTTCTTTCCTATTCGTCAGATATAAATCGGATGGTCTATATTGTAGGATGGTAGGCACACCATCATCACCAACTCTATTTTTTATAAGAGTGTAGATGTAGAGTAGATACAAGCCAACAGGTGGGCCCGATGGTAGTGAGATAATGTGATGCAACACTAGAGGTGCCCCGTGGAGCGTTTAACTGGTCAACTAGTCATGTCTTGAGCAAATACAGAGTTGTACGGTGAGCCCGTGACTGTATAATAACCACAAAACATAAATGGTGACCGTAATGGGTGCATTCTGAAGTCCAATGTACGTATCGTGCTTTCGCTTCAAATACAACGATCGTCATTGCATATATCGCAAGAGAAAGATGAAACACGCGTGAATGTGCTGGGGGCTTACTTTTAGAGGACCTGGAGATAGTTTGTGTCTGTACGTGAAAGGGGCGTAGAGGGGGGGTATGTGTTGGAGAGAGAGATTCTGTTCGTTTCTCTTTATTATGACTAACTTTGTATATAGTATAAAAATATAGAAATTCACAATGCGGAATAAGTATCATTGTGGGCACCATGCAATGCAAATTAGCGTTCATACTCCTCCATATAACTTTGTAATGTTGTATATACGTAGAAATTCTTAAATAATTTTTTGGCACACTTTATTCAAAAGGAATGTTGTATGCGAAATAAACATGAAGAGAGGACTTTTTAGATCAATGGGGTACGTGATGTAACATGTGTGAATGTGTAGTTGATGCATTTGGCAGGGCCTAGAGAGGTGTGTGTGTATTACGTATTCGAGAGAGGCATGGATAGATGGGCCGGAGGGGGGTGTGAGCGAGATAGCATGAGAAATGAGAGTGGTCTAGAGAGAGAGAGACGAATATGATGTCACGGAGAGAGATTCCCTTGAGTGTGTATATGCAAGGGGGAGGGGATAGAGGCACCAGGAGAATATATTTTTTGTGTGTGGTGTCTGTGTTGGTATGTGTGGGTGTGAGAAGATAACAAGACGTGGTGGCGGAGGGTGTGTCACCACGTGAGGTCCGGTGGGTCGAGGTGAGGCCGTTCGTCCGGTTCCGTCCTGCGCCACATTGGTCGGCCCGTGACGCATTTAGGGAGACCCATGGATGACTAGTCGTACAAGACAAAGATAGCAGAATTGTTAAGGACTCTGTGTCCACTGACAAAGCCGGCTGGGATTTGTAACCCTAGGTTCTCGGACTAAGGTAACCCCTTTTATCTCTGATATTACTATTCATCCAACCTAACTTTAAGGGGCATCCTACAGAATGCTCTGCTAGAATCATACTCGTCGATTAGGAAGAGAGGTGTGAGACAATGCGTGAGAGACAGGCCTAAAGATAATGTGCGTACAGGAGACACGTAGGCAGGTCTATGTATATAGAAAGGGTCGATGGGGATTGTGCGTGTGTATGCTTGCGAGAGGAAGTGTGCTTGTGATAAAGGTTAGTGAAAACAATCGTAAATGGCTACGAGAGGGAGGGAGGGTTATATCGAGAGCATGTGTGCGAGAAAGACACATCGGGAGAGCGTGTGTGAGCATGTGTGAGAAACCACTGACAGAGAGTGAAACTACACGTAAAAGACTGTTGTACGCATTGATTAAAGATATAAATTGTATCCAAATATTAGGATGGGATCATGATATTTGCAATTCGCGTAAGGAACGGTCATTGATCCATAGATTCTATCGAATTTGAGCATGTCTATGTTATTATTCGACACAATTGATCCACATAGTTAGTATTTTGAACTCCAGACAATGCATCGCTTTAGCAATCGAATATAAATGTGAGTATAGTTCATGTTGTGTGTGTCAAGCACATTATACATACGAAAGTTACACAATGAACATTATAAATAGCTACCTATGAACTAGCATACATTTGAATTCAACTTAAGGTGGTTTAAAAAATCGAATTCAACATGAAGTCCATTAAATTATTTGAATTTGATATCATGACATTTGTAATTCATACCTAAATTATAGGGGCACCAATCTTTGCTCTGATTTTGTACATAATAGCATATGTAGTCGTGTACAAAATCGATTCAAATTTAGCTCCTCCATTCCAAAATAATCGTAGTTACAGGATTTTCATGTGTCAAAATTTCAAAAAGAAGCAGATAATTTAATGAGGTTTTCAAACATACAAGGTCAAATTTAACGTTGTCTATTTAGGTCAATCCTCATAGTTCAAGAGTACTCTAAACGTGAATGCTTGTGTTTCAAAATTTTGAACGAAGCGCCAAAAGAGCCTCTACTCGCCCGAAACCGTGTGAGACCAATGTTTGGTAGTACAAGGAAATTACTTTTCTAAAACTCCGACCCGTGAAACCTACTAGCCTGACGTCCAAAGGTCTAAACCGGGGTAAGTTTGTAGCTTCATCTAGACGCCACGCAACCGCCTCCGAAAAACATTCATACACAATGGCCGCGTAAGCACACGCGCGTGGCCGAAATCGCTCCTGCCCACTATTTGGGACACCTGGGATTACCATCCTACCCCCGACCCGCAGTAGGTCCGAAATTTAAGAGGGGGGCAAAGTTTGTACTTTCGCCAAATTTCAAACAAGCGTGTCCCATCTTCTGTTCAAAAAAGCCAAAAACAAGCATGTTCCAGAGCGAAACATGGTTCTCCTCCCCCCCGCCCACCCGTCTGATTCCCCATTCGTACTCCGTGGGCGCAAAAACTACCTCTCCAACAGCCACGAAACCCCGGCGTCCTCTATCCGCCACCCCATCTCACCCATCAACCGCCGCCCTCCTCCATCATGCCGGAGCCGATACCTCAACATCGTCGTCCACCGCAACCTCAACCGCAACGCCCTCCATGGCTAGTAGTTGAAGCCGAGGCAAAGCCGTCCGTACCCGAGCCAGTTCAACCACGCCGTCCTGCGCCTCACCGCTGCCGCTCCAACTTCGCCATCGTCCACCGCACCAAAGCTGTTCCTGCTACACTGTCCTTCACCGCCTCAGATCTACTTCCCCTCCGTCGATATACGGACACGGCAACATAGTCAACAATTTGGCCATTGGTTTGTCCAAGGATCCACGGCTCTCCAAAACATCGGTTCACCCGGGAGAAAAAGGAAGATCGCCATGACATATGGAGGAGACCACACTGGCAACCGATAAGGGTACTCCTCTTCCCTTATTCGTGCAAATCTTATGTGTCTGCTTGCACGGTATTCATCCCACAGAAGACACTAGTTGACCGCTTCTTCTTGATACTAGATGTTCCTAGTAACTCACCATGCACAAGGTTTCTCATATACTATTTCACCTTAGCTAGAGGTCTGTCGCCCCCTGAATTTCAATTCCTGGTCAGTTGATTCCCAACTAATGGAAACATTCCCCAGCGTAACAGGCGCTAGTACGCCTATTACCTCGGGGAAGCAACGCCTCAGTGTTTATCTTAGGGGCGTGTGGGGCCTAGAGCTACTGGCACCCGATCTAGAGGTTGGTCGGGATTAAAGGGATGGCCTGGGGGTGCTGTCAGGCACGGCGGTGGTGTGAGGTCGAGGGGAGGGTGGGGCGGCGGAGGCAAGGGTCTGGGCCGGTGGTCGCTGGCAGTTCGAGAAAGATCGTCAATAGTGACTGGCGGGAGGTAGACGAAGGCCATCTGCCCGTTCCTTATAGATTGGATGGTTCATTAAAAAAATCGTCTGACCTATTTATTTTTAGTCGACTGTTATCTTGATATGACCACATGTGGTGGTGTGCTGGAGGAGTACCAACATTTCCCGTGCTCATATATTACAAAAATCATACGGAGTAGAATCTAATTTTGTTTGCCATGCAATGTTGTAGAGCTATCGTATGTCTCTTGTCATTTATTTTTCAGCCACCTGCTATCTGCTACTTTTACAGTGCACTAGTTTTGCACACACTTCACCCATACTCTCACTATTGTGTTTTTATGCAAGGGTATTTCAGAGTCTGCCTTGAGAGAAGCAGCAAAGAAAAGAGAGAAGTCGCGCCAGCTTTCTTCGCGGGTAGGCACGACACTTTATAGCGCTATAAATGGTGCAGTGTCAGCAGATAGAGACGGTAAACATAGCTCTTGAGTTGATGACCTCGCTCGCAATGAACCACCATCCCAGGTGCTTGCTTTAAATTCGCGGTGCCATATGTGGTTGCATGTTCCATATGGTGTCTAGCTTGTATTCGAAAGGCCGAAGTCAGTCTTTATTAAGATAAGGAAATATATTTTTTACATGAACCACCATCCCGTGAGCACCAGAAGACAAATAGCTAGTCATAGGCACTGGCCAAGCCAGTGACAAGCCCAGCAAAGACAGGCATCACCTGGAAGCCAACTAAAAAGCCGCGGTGGTGGCAAAGCAGCCCGCCTCCCACCAGGCTCTCAGGTCCTAGATGATCATGCTCATCACTCCAGCCGGATGTCTTGCTTGTATTCCAATTTGGTTAAATTGCATCTGCTTAGCTTACACATTATACCTTTGAATATGACATGCCTTTCTATTTTTGGTACATACTAGTACATCTGGGTATTAACCATGTTCTTACATCAAACTAATGTTCTTGTGTATCCCTCATCAATCACTTATGACGAGGCAGGCAGGCAAGGGGACTACTCCTCATTTAAAGAATGCAGCGTCAGCCTCCCGACATGATTCTCAAGAAACAAAAATGCTAGATGAAGATAGTGAACGTAGCTCTGTAGTTGATTACCACTTTTCCCCTACACTAGTATTGCAGGTGCTTGCTCTAACTTGGCAGCGTGATATGTTGTTGCATGTTTCATATGGTGTCTAGATTGTAATTCTTCCAATCTGGTTAAACTGCATGTGCTATTCTGCTTAGCTTATACATTATACCTGTTAATGTGACATGCCTTCCTGTATTTAGTACACAGTACATCTGTCTATTAAGCATGTCCTTACATAAAACTATTGTTTTTTTGTATCCCGCATCAATCAATATGACGAGACACCTTTAGTATATGTAGTGCAATATTAGTTGCATCTTTCGTATGATTTATAGCATGCGCTGCTTCTAATTTGTTGAAATTCCATTTATGATGGGACGCTTTTAACTTGGCTGAGTCATATTGGTTGCGTCTTTCATGTGGTGTCTAGCTTGCATTGCTTCTTATTTGTTGGAATGGTTTCTGCTTATTTACACAAACAGTTGTGAACATGCCATGTCGTCCTGTTTTTCGTACATATTCCATCCTGGTATCATGTGTTTGCCTTACATCAAAGTAGTGATTGTCAGTATCATGCATGAATGAGTTCGGAAAAGAGAATTTTATTGCTTTTTCTTGTCGGTTTTACATGACAATTCAAAATCAATAAAGCGGAAGGAAGTTAGCAAGGCAGAGGATAAAGGTGCTCCTTCCAAACGGAGGGCCTCTACAGTTTCTACTCCTCCATCCCGCCAAGATGATTTCCAAGAGAACACATGCATAGACACTCAACATAGGTGTGTTTATGATGAACACGTCTCCCCTAGTGCACTATCACCGGTGCTCCCTCTAACTTGGCACTGTTATATGTGGTTGCATGTTATGTGTGATGTCTAGCTTGTATTGCTTCTAATTGTGTTGAATTCCATCTGCTTACTTTACACATTATACTTGAATAAGACACATGTCCATGTTTCTAGAACATATAGTATCTGTCTATCACACCATGTTCTTACATCAAATTACTACTGTTGTGTAACCTACAACAATCACTTATCATAGGACATGTTTGACTTCGGAGTGTGATATAGGTTACATCTCGCATTCTTTTCTAGCTTGTACTACAAATTTGTTGAAATGGCACTTATGACGAGACAGTTTTAACTTGGTAGAGTGATATTCGTTTCATATTTCATATGGTGTCTAGCTTTCATTGCTTCTAATTTGTTGAAATGCCTTATCCTTAGTTTACACATCATAAGCTGTGAATATGAAATGATGTGAATATGCAATGGCACTAATGACGAGAGACCTCTAACTTGGTAGTGTGATGTTGTTTGCATCTTGCATATGATTTATTTCTTGTACTGCTTCACATTTGTTTAAACGCCATTTATGATGAGACACTGTTAACTTGGCAGAGTGATATTTGTAGCATCTTTCATATGGTGTCTACCTTCCATTGCATTTCTTCTAATTTAGTGAAATGTCTTCTGCTTAGTTTACACATCATAGTTCTGGTTATCTCTTCCATCCTGTTTTTCTTACATATTACATCCTCCTATCATATGGTTGTCTAACATCAAAGTTCAGTTCGTATGCATCACGCATCAATTTTTTCTGAAGAACTAAATTGTTATTCGTTTTTCTTGTCGGCTTGACTTAACATGGCACCGAGAAAGAGGAGGAAACACAGAATGGCAGGGAATGGGAAGCGGATGAATCTTGCAGATTCTGCTGGTACTGATGGTGCAATAGAAGGTCAAAGTCCAGCGGAAAATTCTACAAACAGGGTATACCATGCTACACAAGCTGCAGAAAAAGCCAAACAGAAACAAATAGCTGCCACCAAACAAGCAGAGACAGCCCTAGTTCTCGCAACACCTTCCACAGTACTACCAGTTGCACGAGTTACTCGTGCGTCAACTGAGCTAGCAGCACATTCCCAAGCTCCCTTGCCACCTGACACTACTTCCAAAGCACTCTTGATACAAGACGAGTTGGCAAAATCAGATGAACCTTGTGAGCTTCAACAGCAAGAAGGTAGTTGCTGGAGTCAAGTAACAGTTGCATGCTTCTTTATATGTAGTCTCACAGTTTGATGTACACTAAGACTTCCTATGTTCGTTGTTGGACTAGCACCTAGGCTCAAGAGGAAACAAACATCGGGGATAATGCTACAGAGTCAGCCAAGTTAGTATCAGAGGCAGCGGTTGCCGTTAGGTGTCATGTACGTATCCTCCCAACATGGATTCAGTACAGGAATGACAAAGACGAAACCCAGTTCAACACCTTCCTCGACCATTTATCTGTAAGTATGGTTATGTATGGAAACTAGTAATATCATCTTGCTCTATCCCATACTTTCTAGGTTGCTGATAATGAGACTCCCGTAATTTTCAACAGATGAGGTTCAAGTTGGATAGCCAAGATGATGCAACCAGACAAGCTTGCACCCATGTTTTCAAGTCTGCTCTGCGACAGTAATAGTATAACTTGAGGAAAACTCACTTTGAAGGCAAGGCTAACAGTGTACTTTCCCAAACATCTCCAGTGGAAAATATATCGGATGAAGACTGGAGGGGCCTCGTTAAACACGGGTATGATCTGAAGTATCTGGTACATTATATATATGCAATCAGATCACATGTTGAAGTCCTATTTACGCATGTGCCACATAAATCAATCTTCTTGTAGGTGAACTGTTCAAAGAACAAGGCCAACCGTATGGAAGTGAAATTCCAACAGACAACAGGATCTCGTAGCTATATTGCACACTGCGAGGCTCTTGTAATCAGCTGCTGTTTCACTCTTTTAGTTGTACCATATTATCAAATCTATATTGACTTGTTCCAAATGCAGAGGAAAGCTCGCAAGGACCAAAAATTACCTGAACCAAATGCCGTGGAAATCTTCAAGGACTGTCACACCAGCAAGAAGAAGGGCATGACTACTGTCAATGTCAAAACCGGCGGATCTCGAGTAGGGGGTCCCAAACTGTGCGTCTAAGGCTAATTGTAACATGAGGCGGGGGACACGATGTTTACCCAGGTTCGGGCCCTCTCTATGGAGGTAATACCCTACTTCCTGCTTGATTGATCTTGATGATATGAGTATTACAAGAGTTGATCTACCACGAGATCGTAGAGGTTAAACCCTAGAAGCTAGCCTATGATTATGATTGTTGTTGTCCTACGGACTAAACCCTCCGGTTTATATAGACACCGGAGGGGGCTAGGGTTACACAGAGTTGGTTACAGAGAAGGGAATCTACATATCCGAATTGCCAAGCTTGTCTTCAATCTTGTATCTTCATAGTCCAACAGTCCGGCATAAGCATATAGTCCGGCTGTCTGAGGACCCCCTAATCTAGGACTCCCTCAGTAGCCCCTGAACCAGGCTTCAATGATGATGAGTCCGGCACGCAGATTGTCTTTGGCTTTGCAAGGCGGGTTCCTTCTACGAATACTCCAAAGTAGATCTTGAACACAAGAATCGTGTCTGGCTCTGCAAAACAAATTCCACATACCACCATAGAGAGTACAATATTCCACGAGTCTAATCTGCTAACAACTTTTTCATAGCATGACATCACGCTGTGGCCCGGTCATTATACAAACCTTTTTTCTCAACCTGCCACTTCACATCTTGCGAGGCTGTTTTTATTGGAACGTCTTGTCGAAGCAGAGACCATGTCCCCTTATCACAGGATTCTCATCAATACGGGTGTGGGTAACCCAACCGCACCACTAACACGGCGCTTGGGGAATAAGCGAGTTTACAGGTCAAGTGGGGAGGCGCATGAACCCTGCTACCTCTATAATGAGATAAGGATTCCCCTTTTTCACCCACGCCTTCTTCTTCCTCTGCTCATCCATTCTCAAGCTCCAACACCCAAGCTTTCACCTTCTCCGTAAAATCATTTCGACCATGTCCAGAGCGGGAGGCAAATGGATGGCCTCCTCCGTCATGAAGGAGGACATCAAGAAGCTTCGGGAGGTCGGATACCTGTCCACAAATATCGCGCATCGACTTTGGGCCGAAGGTCAGATCATCCCTACCTTGAAACCCCAGGAAAGGGTAGTATTCCTCTCTCACTTCGTCCGCGGGCTGGGATTCCCCCTCCACCCGTTCGTCCGCGGAGTAATGTTCTACTACGGGCTGGACTTCCATGATTTTGCCCCCAACTTCATCCTCAACATCTCAGTGTTTATCGTTGTGTGCGAGGCCTTCCTCCGCATCACGCCCCACTTCGGCCTATGGCTGAAGACCTTCAACGTGAAGCTAAAGGTGGTGGGCGGCCACCAAGCCGAGTGTGGGGGCGCCATGGTGGGCAAGTTGCCCAATGTCACCTAGCTCGAAGGCTCCTTTGTGGAGACTGTGAACGGGTGGCAATTGGGGTGGTTCTACATCACCGAGACGCGCGACACTAACTGGGCAGCGACCCCCGAATTTCGATCCGTCATCCCCATGCGGCTCACCTCCTGGAAAGAGAAGGGCCTAGCCTGGGGCTCAGTGGATGAACTGACCGGACTTCAGACCTGCATCCAAAATATGATAAGCAAGAAAATCAAGCTCGTCAACATGGTCCAAGTTATGCTCCTCCACTGGATCTTTCCGTGCCAGAGACGGGTTTGCAATCTGTGTGAGTTCGACCCGACCGAACACCAGATGCTGTGAGAGCTCTTCGGCACGATGCACGAAGACGTCTGGAAGGTGCTTTTCAAGGCCACCGAGGTACCACCGCCCATAACCGAAGATCGTGGACTCAGTGCGAAACGCCGAGCCAATCCGGTAAGTTTTCATATTTTGCAAGATATGCCTTTTACCTGCACATCCGCGGGAGGAATCTAAGCCTCCATGCCGCTTTTACAGGCCTGGGTAGCGATAGCGGAGCAGATTGACTGTCCGGCTCCGCTACCTGAAGATCCCGAATTGCCTCTCCTAACGAAGATGCTGTTTCCGGCGCCCTATGAGGTGCCGGAGAAGAAGGCCAAGAAGACGGCCGCAGGGACCAGAGAAGGTCTCCTACGCAAGGTTGCATCGGACGTGACGTCTGAAGACACCGAGACGCACTCCTCCACCAAAGACAAGGAGGAGGAGGAGGAGGAAATCCACCCCCCCCCCCCCACCGGGGGGGGGGGAGAAGAGGAAGGCCGCCCCACATGGGGAGGCCGAGGTGTCCAAGAAGGGAGAAACCTTCCTTCCGGACCACTCCACCACGGCCACCAACAGCGGCGAGGAGTGGGAACCCAGGGTCAAGCCCCTGGCTAAGTCGTAAGTATCCAGACACAATAGTATTTCCAGTATGTTTGCTTTATTGCTTCTTATCCTGCCAGACATGCACCTGTAGTTCAGCCAAATACAACATCGAGATATCCTCCTCTTCGGAGGGGTCTCTGGACCCATCGGCGATGAACAACGATTTGCTCCCGACGGACTCCTCCCCTATGGCCGCGGACGACAACGAGGTGTTGTCTCCAAGGATACCAGGCCAAGGGGAGACAGTTCCGGAGATGCCCCTAGGCGAAATCCCAGTCGCCGGGCACATGGGGGGAAGACCCCCATGGACTCCGATAATGGGGGCCATAGCCAGTTTGGCTCCCAGCCGAATACGGCTCCGAAACCCAAGTGGTTCCGGATTCAGGCGGGCAGCCTCTCTCTAAGGAGGGCGAGCCGCCTGCACCGATGACCTCTGTCCATCCAGAGGCACCGGATAACTTGATGGAAACACTTCGCAGTGCTTCCATTGATGAAGGACACCGTACTCTTATGAGTACGGTGATTGAGAAGGTCTGGTCCGCCAAAAGCGGATTGACCGAAGCCTGCGCTAGCCTTATAACAGGCTATGAGGTAAGTAATAAAAATTGTGAAAGAATATCATAGTGTAGATAGTATCCCCTGATGCTCTGTTTGGTGTTCGGAGAGAAAGGCCGAATAGAGGATCAAATAATGTTCGCAGGAGTCTAACATAAAATGTCTATGTGAATAAGCAGGTGTCGCTCATGGCCGCTGCCGCTCGTACTGCGGAGGTCTCTGGACTAGAGCGGTACCTGGAGCAGACCGAGGGAGAGCTCGTCCTCGTGAGGAGGCAGCTGGAGGAAAGTCAAGGTACGCAGTACCTGCGTGTATACTTATAAAGGATAAATGGTTTGTGCTGATAGAAGCGTCATGAACTTTGATAGGGGCCACGACCGAAGTGGCGGCCCTTAAGAAGGCGCTGGCCGAGGCCGAAGACAAAGCGGCCAAGGAACGCGTCGAGCGCGATAAGCAAGAGGCCCGGGTCAGCGAGGTCCAGCAAGAGCTCCAGGATTTCGTCCAGAAATACGAGTCCTTGGAGCGCGACTCTAAGACTCAAGAGTCCGAGCTTGCTAGGGCCCTCCAGAGAGTGCAAGACGCCAAAGCCGAAGCTCAGAAGGCCCTCCAGGAGATTCAGGCGGCCAAGAAGATTGTGCTGGGTAAGTCATTTATTATGCAAAGCAAGCATGTGAAGTAGACTTTCCGTTTACTTACCCGAATTTGGAGTTCTCCAGGAGCGTTTGCGGATCTGGCACGCAACATATTAGATGCCGCGGAGTTCTACCGAGCCGAAGAAGGGAGCTCAGCGGAGAAGCTGTTCTGGTCTCAATATATTGGGATAGAACATCCGATACCCTTGAGAGACAAATGAAGCAACTGGTCGAGCTGCACAAGGCAGCCGAACTGGCCATGAAGGACCTCACAGTCCGGCTGTGGCCTGCCGAGCCTATGCCCAGCAGCTACTTCGGTCTCGTGAAGCGGCTTGTGAGTGCCTGCCCATGACTTGAAGTCATAAAGCGGTCGGTTTGCATTGAAGGTGTATGCCAAAAAGCTGATGACTGAGGGGACACCGAAGGGCAAAGAGCACCGCCGACCCAAAAAATATTATGACAGTGTCCTGAAGGGCTGCCGCCTTGTGGCGGAGCAATGTACTAAGGATGTAATCTTTGAATGAATGCATTCAGTTTATCCTGTAATATGAAACAAGATCATTTGCGCAATATAATGCTTGTTGATTTAAAATTTTACCTCCTGTGCGGCCGTTTATGAAGTCTGGGAGTTGGCCAGTCGTCGGCTTCTGCCCCCATGTAACTAGTACAGGGGTGTTCGGGATAAATCTAAACACTCCTTATCCAAATTTTTGGTCCTTTAAGGAGGTGTTTAGCGCAACGAACAAGGCAATCGGACTATACAACTTTATCACCCTGACTTAGCTATAGAAGTTCTTTAATTTTAAATTTTGGCGTAGCCCCTAGTATTCGGAAGGCCAAACTTGGGGCGCTATACACGCCTAAATCGGACAACGACCGATCCTCTCCTGAAGCGGAAAAAATCTTGAAGGATTTGAAACCTCTCAAACAGCGACCAGCTCTTGCCGCATCATGACAGTCAGTTTTCGGCTTTCTCTACTGAGGTGCTCGTCTGGAAGAACCGGGACACAATCGCAGTAGTTCTCCGTTTACTACCCTAGACGATATAGCGGAATGTAGGGTAGCAAGCACAGGAGCCGGGCAACCCCAACTATTGACCCAAGACATGATTCGGAGTTGATGCATATAATGCTATAAGTTCGGGGTGCCGCACTATCGAAAGTGTTCAGACTTTCTTGCCGTGTTATGGGGTACACTGAAGCCCCTGGCAAACTGAACGTACCAGAATGTACGGGTGCGATTTGTAATAAACAATCAAGAAAAAAGGAAATGAAGTAATAAGTTGACGCTGTAAATTATTGTCCATTGTTATTTGAATGATACGTCAAGGCGTATGTATACAAGTAGTGCGATAAGCAAATAGGACTATTTGACATGCCCTAACCAAGAGAGAGCTGCGTGTAGGTATGTAAAATAGGTATAGCGATCGTTATCAGAGACCACCTAGGGATTCCCTTGTACGTCAAAGCTCCTTGCCTCGTTGGTGTTTGTGTCCCATGATGGGTCCGATAATCAGGTTATCGGAAGAGCCTCAAGAAGAGAGGGACCTGAAAGAAAGAAAAAGGTGAAGGTATGCGGATCCTGGGGCGGTTGAGCCGCATTGTGGACCGTAGTCTAGCTGTGCCTCCATCTATGCCTATGGTATTTTAAGTGCATAATTGTGTACGCGCGGCACAAATTTCACCGCTTGACTGGGACTAGGACGGATGCCGAATTGCTAGGCGAGCTTTGGACGGGCCGGACGATCCTGTTGTAGAGTATTCCGGACTTGCTTGACGGTGTTCGGGAGCTTTATTGCCGAATTGAGGGTCTGTCTAAGGAGGTTGCTCTGCACTTCTGCTGCAAGGGCCGCAGTGTGCTCCTCCGTACGGAGGGAGCGCTCTGTATTTCCATTGACTGTTATAACGCCGCGGGGTCCGGGTATCTTGAGCTTGAGGTAGGCATAGTGTTGCACCGCATTGAATCTTGTGAATGCGGTTCGTCCTAGCAGTGCATGATAACCACTATGGAAGGGGATGATATCGAAGATTAACTCCTTGCTTTGGAAGTTGTCCGGGGATCCGAAGACCACTTCCAGTGTGATTGAGCTTGTACAACAGGACTCTACACCTGGTATGACACCTTTGAAGGTGGTTTTGATGGGTTTAATCCTTGAGGGATCGATACCCATTTTGCGCATTGTATCCTGATAAAGCAGGTTCAGGCTGCTGCCACCATCCATGAGGACTCGTGTGAGGTGGAATCCGTCAATGATAGGGTCAAGGACCAGTGCGGCTGAGCCGCCATGGAGGATACTGGTCGGATGGTCCCTGCGATCAAAGGTGATCCGACAGGACGACAATGAGTTGAACATTGGGGCGACTGGCTCCATCTCGTAGACGTCCCTTAGTGCGCGCTTCCACTCCCGCTTGGTAATATGGGTGGTGTATATCATATTTACCGATTTTACTTGGGGAGGAAACTTCTTCTGCCCCCCTGAGTTCGGTATCCGGGGTTCCTCGTCGTCATCACTATGCGACCCCTTTTCCTTGTGTTCAGCATTTAGCTTGCCGGCCTGTTTAAATACCCAACATTCTCTGTTGGTCTGGTTGGCTGGTTTATCGGGGGTGCCGTGGATTTGGCATGAGCGATCGAGTATGTGGTCCAGGCTGGATGGGCCCGGATTGTTTCTTTTAAATGGATTCTTCTATTGACCGGACTTGGAGCCATTGAATCCGGCATTGACGGCCGTGTCTTCAGCGTTGTCGCCATTATTGCGGCGCTTGTGTCTGTTGCGTCGGGGCTTGCCGTTGCTATCTCTGGCATCTGAAGTGCCAGGATTTCTTGATGTGCTGTTGCTACAAGCCAACCAGCTGTCCTCACCCGCACAAAAGCAGGTCATGAGTGTCGTAAGGGCTACCATGGACTTCGGCTTGGCCGAGGTGTCGGGAAAGCCACTCATCGCGGATATTATGCTTAAAGGCTGCTAGGGCTTTGACATCTGGACAGTCGACGATTTGGTTCTTTTTAGTTAAGAGTCGAGTCAAGAATTTCTTGGCTGACTCTCTGGGTTGTTGGGTTATGTGACTTAAGTCATCAGCGTCTGGTGGTCGCACATAAGTGCCCTGGAAGTTGTCAAGGAATGCGTATTCCAGGTTCTCCCAACTTCCAATGGAGTTTGCCGGTAGGCTATTCAGCCAATGCTGAGCTGGTCCCTTAAGTTTTAGTGGGAGGTACTCGATGGCATGTAGATCATCGCCACGGGCCATGTGAATGTGGAGAAGAAAATCTTCGATCCATACCGCGGGGTCTGTTGTCCCATCATATGGTTCGATGTTCACGGGCTTAAACCCTTCTAGGAATTCATGCTCCATTACTTCGTCAGTGAAGCATAGGGGGTGTGTGGCGCCTCTATACCGGGCTACATCACGACGCAGTTCGAATGAGTCTGGTTTGCTGTATTCGGCCCGATAGGATTTGTATTTAGTATAACCCGCGTGGCGGTCATCGTCACGCGTTGGGGCGCGCCCCCGCGATCCGTGGATCGATCTTGACTGTACTGCTTTGTTTTCCAATTCATCTCGTAGGTCATGCATGTAGCCCCGGGCCTTCATGTTTTTATTTGTTTGGCGACGGGGTGCGGGCTGGTGTTCGGGATGATATGCCGCTTTGTGTCGGCCACGAGGTGGTCAGTCAGCCGCATCCTGCGCTGGTAGTATAGGCTCTACTGCCTCGCCCTCGAATTGAGGTAACAACCTACGCCTCGGGTAACTCTTGGTTGGGCGCTCGAGTCCGTATTCCGCGGCCGCCAGGACCTCACTCCATCTTTCAGTGAGAAGATCTTGAACAGCTTGAAGCTGGTGCTGTTTTTTCTTCACGCACTTTGAAGTGTCTATAAGCCAGCGCTTTAAGAGTTCCTGCTTGACGGGATCCTCAGGCACGATAAATTCTTCGTCGCCGAGGCTCACCTCGTCTTCGGAGAGGGGCATGTAATTGTCATCCTCCGAGTCGTCATCCATTGCCTATTCATCATGGCTAGCTTTCCCGTCCTCCAGTCCTGCCTGCTCGAAGCTTGGCTGGGCGGGATTGTTTTCGTCTTCGGCATCATCCGGAGTGCTATTGTCTCTTGTGTCGGTATCGCTGTTTTTGCCATGGCGGGGTTTAGTGTGGCATCACTGACGTCGGTGCTTAGGTTGCTTCTTAAGAGGATCACCCTCCATTGCATCCTTTTGATCCTCGCCATTGTTTTCCTTGGGTGTGTCCACCATATATATGTCGTATGATGAGGTGGCTTTCCAGCGCCCTGTGGGCGGTGGTTCCTGTTCTTCTCCGGCATCGTCGTCCATACTGTCGATGTCTTTGGAGTCGAAATCAAGCATATCGGTTAAGTCGTCGACAGTGGCTATGAAGTGGGTGGTGGGTGGGTAACGAATTCCTTCGTCGTCCACTTGCCACTCAAGCTGGACATAGTTCGGCCAGGAGTCTCCTGACAGGGAGAGAGACTTTAATGAGTTTAGCACGTCGCCCAAGGGCGAGTGCTGAAAGATATCTGCGGAACTAAACTCCATGATCGGTGCCTAGTTAGATCCGATGGGCATGGATGCACGCGGTTCGGAGCCTATAGCCAGAGACGAGTCCGAGGGTCCGATGACACAGACCTCATTGGAAGTGAAATCTGTGTTCGTCTCTATCGTCGCTGAGTGTGCAGCCTCCGTGGCGGGGTCCATCCTCCCATCCTTGGATGGCACAATCTGTACTGGATTTAAAGCCAGGGCAGCCGCAGGTGTGATCTCCTGAAAACCGTCCGATGGCAGATCTAGGTCATGCTCATCGCGACTATAGGGTGCACCTGTCAAGGTCTCGAATCCGTCGAAGATTAAGTCTCCACGGATGTCGACAGTGTAATTCAGTCTTCCAAACCTGACTTGATGGCCAGGGGTGTAGCTATCGATCTGCTCCAGATGGCCAAGCGAGTTGGCCCGCAGTGCGAAGCTGTCGAATACGAAGATCTGTCCGGGGAGGAAAACCTAACCCTGGACCGCATCATTGTAGATGATTGAAGGGGCCATCAAGCCTTATGGTGACGACACAATGGAACTCTCAATGAAAGCACCAATGTCGGTGACAAAACCGGCGGATCTCGGGTAGGGGGTCCTGAACTGTGCGTCTACGGCTAATGGTAACAGGAGGCGGGGGACACGATGTTTACCCAGGTTCGTGGGATACCTGATATATCCGAAGGGTGCTAGGCAAAAATGTCCCAGTTCTCACCCCGGTAGGCACGTAACGCAGTGTCCACCAATGGAGGCCCGGGCATTTTGAGCTTCATATACCCGTAATGGGGTACGGCTTGGAAGCGCATGAATGCGTCTTGCCCTAGCAAAGCATGGTACCCACTGTTGAATGGTGCCACATGGAAGAGTAACTATTCGGACCTGTAGTTCTCCGGCATGCCGAATACCACATGTAGTTTGATTTTTCTCGAGCATATGGCTTCTCGACTAGGGATAATGTCGTGAAAGGTTGTGTTACTTTTCTCAATGCGAATCCTGTCCATTTGCATTTTATTGAGCGTGTCCTCGTAGATGAGGTTCAGTCCCCTACCGTCGTCCATGCGTACTTTAGTGAGCCTAAAGCCGTCTATGATTGGGTTTAGGACCAAAGCGACTGGTGCCCGAACTGAGCAGGCTCTTGGTTCGTCATCGGTGCTGAAAGTGATCACTGTGTCGTTCCAAGGATTTACTGCTGCCACGTGGCAGACTTCGGCGAGGTCGCGGAGCGCCCTTTTGCACCGATTATTTGAAGAAAAGGTCTCGAAGACCGTGAATACTTTGAGATCATTGTCCTCCGAAGAGTAGTTCTTTGGAGTGTTGTTAGTGAGGATACCCTCACCGCTCTTGGCCACCTGCCGGAGTATCCAACATGCTCGAAGTCTATCCATTGGTTCGTTGTCCGGCATCATGTGAATTTTACAGGGCTTGTCGAGCCATTCCTCAAGGATAGTTCTATGTCCCGTAACGGGTTTAATTTTCTTATCCACGGGATGATGATTGGGTGCTCCATAGGGGTGCATCCTCTTTGCCCGTCCAGGGGATGACCTAATTAAAGGCCTGCGGTTCCCAGCAGGCTGTGTAGATTTTCCAGGCGCTTTCCATTGCGCAATACTTCTGTACTATGTGTGCCAAATCAGCAAAGTGTAGTACACGATGGCAGTTCAGAGCATTAAGGATTCCCTCATCCGTGCAATTGTTGCAAAATACCGAGATTGCATCGTCATTGCAGTAATCCTTGATCTTGTTTTTAACAAGTAGGAATCTAGCCCAAAAGTGGTGCACTGTTTCCTCACGCTGCTGCCACATATACATTAAGTCGCATATGTCCGGAGGACCAGAGTTGCTTGGGGAATATTGCTTGTGGTGGGTGGGCGGGTTCAAATCCGAACCCTGACCCACCGAGAAGTCCGGATGCTGAAGAATTCCCGAGGTTATAGGCCTGGGCTCCGGAGCATCCGGCGCATTTTTAGGCTAAATCCCCGATTCCATGTTTGGAGGACAAGGAGTGTCTTCCAGAAGACGAGAGTCCGGTTCTCCGAGCACGGAAACCCAAACATATTTTGTTCTCAACGTAAGAGAATAACCATTGTCAGCTTGTTCCTCCATGATTGCCACATGATGGGTGATCGGCGGAGATCTGATTTCTCCCAGATCGGGTTTAAGCTCAATCCAATCATAGTCGGTTGCCACCCCCAGGGCGGAGATGCGATCTAGCAATTCGTTTAAGGCCGATACATCTGCCGGATCCATCTTGTCGGAGTATTCAGGGCCGACGCGGAGGCGATTTTTGGAGATGAGTTGGGCTGCTTTTGGCTGAATGACCGGGCGAGCGCCCATGATGAAGCTGCCGAGCCAGAGGGTTTGCCCTAAACCTAGGGCTTCTCCAGAAGTGATGATGTCCTTGATGACGAGGCGATCCATCAATCCTTTTGTCGATGGCACACAGGAACTCTCAATGAAAGCACCAATGTCGGTGTTAAAACCGGCAGATCTCGGGTAGGGGGTCCCGAACTGTGCGTCTAAGGATCAAAGGTAATAGGAGGCAGGGGACATGATGTTTACCCAGGTTCGGGCCCTCTTGAGGAGGTAATACCCTACTTCCTACTTGATTGACTTTGATGAGTATAGGGGTTACAAGAGTTGATCTACCTCAAGATCGTAATGGCTAAACCCTAGATGTCTAGCCTGTATGATTGTGTTTGCCCCTAAGGATTAAACCCTCCGGTTTATATAGGCACGGGAGGGGACTAGGGTTGTACAAAGTCGGTTTACAGAGGAGAGAAACTACACATCCAGACACCAAGCTTGCCGTCCATGCAAAGGAGAGTCCCATCAGGACACGGGAGAAGGCCCTCAGTTCTGTAGCTTCACGGCCCATCAGTCCGGCCCATGTCACATAGGCCGGCTCTCTAAGGCCCCATAATCGAGGAATCCCTCAATGATCGATTCACATATCTTATTTTCGCAATACATAAGGTTTTTGCTAGAGCAAGTGAATTGAGCCTGAGTTTTTTTTCATACTATAGGAGGATTAAGTAAACCATGCTGCCCGACAAATGACCTGAACCATCATAATCGGACATCCTCACCCAGAACCACATGAGCAGAAGGAAACCGGGTGAACTGATTAGACATTGTAAGCATCAGGAAATAGCACGACCAATGAGCACGTGCGGTGCACACGCCAAACGACCAGACCGCAAGGGTCAATAGCCGGTAGAGATGACAAAGCATGCCATTCGTCAAGCTGTACCAACCAAAGTCTAGGCAGACCTACCAAAACACCCCGTTCGACCAGACTGCAGTGCTCAGAGCCGGGACCACATCCCAAACCAAGAGCTACGACCAAGGTAGAAGAGGTCGAGTGCGTGGCTTATAGCTCGTATGGTCATGCCATCCATATGTCGCAAATGTGCACGAGGCACTACATGTGCATGCAACGCAAAAGAACCGATGACCTGACATACACTGGATATGATGTCTTGTGCAGGGGCCAAAAGTAGTAAAAGACAACCTTTAGATTCCATCAAGCCTTAAGGTAGCTCCGATTCCCAAGAAGTCCACTACGTAAAAAACCCAGGCTAAATCTCCGAAGCAGCCTAGAGCCATAGCAGACGCCCCAAATGCACCTCCTCGCCTCAGGAAGCTTAGGACCCAACTACCTATTCACGATGATGAAGAAAGACTAAAAGCCTTGGAAAACAGAGATCCATATGCCCATGTAGAAAACAAGACTGGCATAAATCCCTGATTTTACACTACTGAGTAACATGATCTCTATGAGACTATTTCGTTCAACAAAGACACAACGATCCATGTTATGCATTATATTTTTTTGACTGGGAACTGTGGGGCAAAACCCCCACAGCAAATCAAAACTTTACTAAATTAAGGAACAATTACAACAAGTTGATTACAAGGAGTAACCAGAAAACAAAAGAACAGAATGAAAGCTTACAAAAACTAACTTAAGGGGGGAGGAAAAAGAGATCCATGTTATGCATTATATTGATTGGGAATTCATTAATAAGCATGAAAAAAATCTCAACTATGCACACCAAAACTTCAAAACGTTGGATCCTCACAAGTCTATGTCAGAAGCCCAGCCCCCTTGGTGTGAAGAGCTCATAATGCAATTCTATGCTACTGTTCTCGTCCATCCAGAGAGTGGAATCAAATGGATAACTGATGGTGTATTCTATGAATCTTTGACTAAAGAGTGGGTAGAGATACCTGGCCTCCCACCCAAAGATGAATACTTATTTATAAAAGGAGGTAAATACACTTGTAGTACCTTGACCTGTCTAGCGCGGTCACTTTGGTGCCCAAAGCTGCAAAATAAATGAAACATGTACTCTAACTTGTTCTGACACAACGGCCTATCGATACCAACATCAAATACAAAGAAGCGTCGATCTTACCCAACATCGAGTAAACTTGTGTCCACAAAAACAGAAGTAGCTGGCACTGAGCATGAAGGTGGGCCGATGTTGTATAGCATTGAGTACACCAGACACAGTCTGTTGGCACCACCCTTAACGATGCCTTAAACATTGGTGTCGGTGCACCACCCCAAGCATCACCGTTATCCGACAAAATGCTGATGACTTATCCAGATGCTACGTCTTGAGCTTGCGTTGGTTTTCCTTGAAGAGGAAAGGGTGATGCAGCAATAGTAGCATAAGTATTTCCCTCAGTTTTTGAGAACCAAGGTATCAATCCAGTAGGAGGCTCCTCAAAAGTCCCACGCACCTACACAAACAAACAAAGAACTCGCAACCAACACAATAAAGGGGTTGTCAATCCCTTCACGGCCACTTGCGAAAGTGAGATCTGATAGAGATAATACAATAAGGTAAATATATTTTTGGTATTTTATAATATAGATGCAAAAAGTAAAGATGCAAATAAAAGTAGATTGAAAGTTTATATGATAAAAGATCGACCCGGGGGCCATAGGTTTCACTAGTGGCTTCTCTCAAGATAGCATAAGTATTATGGTGGGTGAACAAATTACTGTCGAGCAATTGATAGAAAAGCGAATAATTATGAGATTATCTAGGCATGATCATGTATATAGGCATCACGTCCATGACAAGTAGACCGACTCCTTCCTGCATCTACTACTATTACTCCACACATCGACTGACTCCTGCCTGCATCTATAGTATTAAGTTCGTAAAGAACAGAGTAACGCATTAAGAAAGATGACATGATGTAGAGGGATAAACTCAAGCAATATGATATAAACCCCATCTTTTTATCCTCGATGGCAACAATACAAGTGCATTCCTGCCCCTGCTGTCACTGGGAAAGGACACCGCAAGATTGAACCCAAAGCTAAACACTTCTCCCATGGAAAGAAAGAGCAATCTAGTAGGCCAAACCAAACTGATAATTTGAAGAGACTTGCAAAGATAACTCAATCATACATAAAAGAATTCAGAGGAGATTCAAATATTTCTCATAGATAAACTTGATCATAAACCCACAATTCATCGGATCTCAACAAACACACCGCAAAAAGAGTTTACATCGAATAGATCTCCACAAGAGAGGGGGAGAACATTGTATTGAGATCCAAAAAGAGAGAAGAAGCCATCTATCTAATAACTATGGACCTGAAGGTCTATGGTAAACTACTCACAACTCATCGGAGGGGCTATGGTGTTGATGTAGAAGCCCTCCGTGGTCGATTGCCCCTCCGGCGGAGTGCCGACAAAGGCTCCAAGATGGGATCTCGCGGATACAGAAGGTTACGGCAGTGGAAATTGTGTTTTGTTGGCTCCCTGGATGTTTTCGGGGTACGTATGTATATATAGGAGGAAGAAGTACGTCGGTGGCCGCCTGTGGGGCCCAAGAGATAGGGGGGCGCGCCCAGAGGGGGTGGACGCGCCCTCCTATCTCCTGGCCGCCTCGCAAGCTTCTTGACTTGCACTCCAAGTTCTCCGGATCACATTCATTCCAAAAATCATGCTCCCGAAGGTTTCATTCCGTTTGGACTCCGTTTGATATTCCTTCTCTTCGAAATACTAAAATAGGCAAAAAAAATAGCAATACGGGTTGGGCCTCTGATTAGTAGGTTAGTCCCAAAAATTATATAAATGTGTAAAATAAAGCCCATAAACATCCAAAAGGGGTAATATAATAGCGTGGAACAATAAAAAATTATAGATACGTTGGAGACATATCAAGCATCCCCAAGCTTAATTCCTGCTCGTCCTCGAGTAGGTAAATGATAAAAATAGAATTTTTGATGTGGAATGCTACCTAGCATAATTCTCAATGGAATTTTCTTTATTGTGGCATGAATGTTCAGATCCAAATGATTGAAAATAAAAGTTCATATTGATAAAAGAAATAGTAACACTTCAAGCATACTAATCAAAGCAATCATGTCTTCTCAAAATAACATGGCAAAAGAAAGTTCATCCTTACAAAATCATATAGTTAGGCTATGCTTCATTTTTGTCACACAAAGATGTTCCCAGATTCTATACCCCCAATGACAAGCCAAGCAAGTGTTTCGTACTTAAATAATCTCAAACTTTTTGAACCTTCACGCAATACATGAGCGTGAGCCATGGATATAGCACTATTGGTGGAATAGAATATGATGATGGGGATTGTGTGGAGAAGACAAAAAAAGGAGAAAGACTCACATTGACGAGGATAATCAATGGGCTATGGAGATGCCCATCAATTGATGTTAACATGAGGAGTAGGGATTGCAATGCAACGGATGCACTAGAGCTATAAATAAATGAAAGCTCAACAAAAGAAAACTAGTGGGTGTGCATCCAATTTGCTTGCTCACGAAGACCTAGGGCATTTGAGGAACCCATCGTAGGAATATACAAGCCAAGTTCTATAATGAAAAATTCCCGCTAGTATATGAAAAAGACAACATATGAGACTCACTATATGAAAAACATGGTGCTAGTTTGAAGCACAAGATATGACACTCACTACATGAAGAACAAGGTGCTACTTTGAAGCACAAGTGTGGAAAAAGAGATAGTAACATTGCCCTTTTTATTTATTTTCTTATTTTTTCTTTGGCCCTTTTTTCTTTTGGCTTTTTTTATTTTCTTTTCTTTTTGGGCAATGCTCTAATAATGATGATCATCACACTTTTATTGATTACAACATATGGATTACAACTCGAAACTAGAACAAGATATGACTCTATATGAATGCCTCCGGTGGTATACCGGGATGGTGCAATGAATCAAGAGTGACATGTATGAAAAATTATGCATGGTGGCTTTGCCACAAATAAGATGTCAACTACATGATCATGCAATGGCAATATGACAAAAGTAATGTATGTCATGATGATGATAAACGGAATGGTGGAAAGTTGCATGGCAATATATCTCGGAATGGCTATGGAAATGCCATAATAGGTAGGTATGGTGGCTGTTTTGAAGAAGATATAAGGAGGTTTATGTGTTATAGAGCGTATCATATCACGGGGTTTGGATGCACCGGCAAAGTTTGCACCAACTCTCAAGGTGAGAAAGGGCAATGCACGGTACCGAAGAGGCTAGCAATGGTGGAAAGGTAAAAGTGCGTATAATCCATGGACTCAACATTAGTCAAAAGAACTCATATACTTATTGCAAAAATTTAGAAGTCATCAAAAATCAAGCACTACGCGCATGCTCCTAGAGGGATAGATTGGTAGGAAAAGACCATCGCTCGTCCCCGACCGCCACTCATAAGGATGCACAAGCCAGGTACACTTCATGTTTCAAATTTGTTACACAACTTTAACCATACGTGCATGCTACGGGACTTGCTAACTTCAACAGAAGCATTCTTTAAATTCATAATCACCCAACTAGCATGACTTTAATACCACTACCTCCATATCTCAGAACAATTATCAAGTATCAAATTGATCATAGCATCCAATTCACTTCCTATGATAGTTTTTATTATACCCAACTTGGATGCCTATCATTCGAGGACCAATTTATAACCATAGCAAATACCATGCTGTTCTAAAAGACTCTCAAAATAATATAAGTGAAGCATGAGAGACTAGCGATTTCTACAAAAATAAGCCACCGCCGTGCTCTAAAAGATATAAGTGAAGCACCAGAGCAAAAACTATCAAGCTCAAAAGATATAAGTGAAGCACATAGCATATTCTAGCAAATTCTAATCACGTGGGATTCTCCCAAAAGGTGTGTACAGCAAGGATGATTGTGGTAAACTAAAAAAGCAAAGACTAATATAATGCATGACGCTCCAAGAAAAACACATATCATGTGGCGAATAAAAATATAGCTCCAAGTAAAGTTACCAATGAACGAAGACAAAAGAGGGGATGCCTTCCCGGGGCATCCCCAAGCTATGTAAGGACGTAGGGATTTCTATGTAAACAGAGTATCCTATTTCCATAGGCTCGAATGACCCCTTCTCATAATAATAATGTGCACGGTCTGGTTCGGTATGGAATGAACTTATAATCTGATGATCGAGTCGATTCCATGATTATAACTTCATAACCCTAGCGCCCATTCCCATTTTGGGTGGCTTTTGGCTATCCTTGAATATCTTGGGGTGCCATGGGCATCCCCAAGCTTAGGCTCTTGCCACTCCTTATTCCATAGTCCATCAAAGCTTTACCCCAAACTTGAAAACTTCACAACACAAAACTCAATAGGAAATCTTATAAGCTCCGTTAGTGAAAGAAAACAAAACCACCACATAAGGTACTGTAATGAACTTATTCTTTATTTATTTCAGTGTTAAACCTACTGTATTCCAACTTCTCTATAGTTTATAAACTATTTGACTAGCCATAGGTGCATCAAAATAAGCAAACAACACACGAATAACATAATCTATCAAAAATAGAACAGTCTGTAGAAATCTGTAACTAACGCAAACTTCTGGAACTCTAAATATCCTACCAAAATAGGAAGTCCTGGAAAATTCGTATATTGGTCAGCATCAAAAAGAATCAAACACAAAAGCACGTTTATGTGATTTAACAAAACTAAATTTGTGCGTGCAAAGTTTCTGTTTTTCAGCAGAATCAAATCAACTATCATCATAGGTTATCCTATAGGTTCTACTTGGCACAAACACTAATTAAAAGATAAAAACACATCTAAACAGAAGGTAGATGCAAAATTTATTACTAAACAGGAACAAAAACAAAAAACACAAATAAAATTGGGTTGCCTCCCAACTAGCGCTATCATTTAACGCCCCTAACTAGGCATAAAAGCGAAGATAGATCTAAGTAGTGCCATCTTTGGCACTCAATTCATAAGTAGCCCGCATGATAGATTCATAAGGTAATTTGACTTTCTTTCTTGGAAATTGCTATGCCTTTCTTTAATGGAAATTGGAATCTAATATTCCCTTCCTTCATATCAATAATCGCGTCAATTGTTCTAAGGAAAGGTCTACCATGAATAATAGGGCAAGAAAGATTGCAATCTATATCAAGAACGATAAAATCTACGGGCACAAAATTTCTATTTGCAACAATGAGAACATCATTTATCCTTCCCATTGGATTTTTAATGGTGGAATCCGCAAGGTGCAAATTTAAAGAGCAATCATCAAGATCATGGAAACCTAGAATATCACATAAAGTTTTCGGAATCGTGGAAACACTAGCACCCAAATCACACAAAGCAAAACACTCATTATCTTTAATTCTAATCTTTATAGTAGGTTCCCACTCATCATTAAGCTTTCTAGGTATAGAAACTTCCAAATTAAGTTTTTCATCATAAGATTTCATCAAGGCATCAACGATATGTTTGGTAAAAGCTTTTATTTTGACTATAAGCATGAGGAGAATTAACAACGGATTGCAACAAGGAAATACAACCTTCTAAAGAACAATTATCATAATCAAATTCCTTGAAATCCGAGATAGTGGGTTCAATACTATTTAAAGTCATGACCTCTCCAATCCCACTTTTACCAAATTTAGCATCAAGATCTAAAAACTCCGAATTCTTGGGACGCCTTCTAACTAAAGTTGACTCATCTCCAGTCCCATTATTATCAAGATTCATATTGCAAAACAAAGATCTAATAGGAGACACATCAATAACTTTAAGATCTTCATCATTATTTTCATTGAAACTATAAGAACACGCCTTTACAAAGCAATCTTTCTTAGCACGCAATCTAGCGGTTCTTTCCTTGCACTCATCAATGGAAATCCTCATTGCTTTGAGAGACTCATTGATATCATGCTTAGGAGGAGAAGATCTAAGTTTAAGAGAATCAACATCAAGCGAAAGTCTATCAACGTTCCTAGCCAAATCATCAACTTTGAGCAATTTTTCTTCAAGCAAAGCATTAAAATTCTTTTGAGAAATCATAAATTATTTCACACTATTCTCAAAATCAGAGGGCATCTTATTAAAATTACCATAGGAATTATTGTAGGAATTTCCATAATTATTAGAGGAATTACTAGGGAACAGTCTAGAATTAAAGTTTCCTCTATAAGCGTTGTTTCCAAAACTATTCCTACCAACAAAATTCACATCCATAGATTCATTAGTATTATCAATCAAAGTAGACAAAGGCATATCATTGGGATCAAGAGGAGTATTTCTAGCAGCAAACAATTTCATAAGTTCGTCCATCTTTCCACTCAAAACACTGATTTCTTCTATAGCATGCACTTTTTTACTAGAAGATCTTTAGGTGTGCCATTGAGAGTAATTAGCCATAATATTATCAAGAAGTTTTGTAGCATCTCCTAACGTGATTTCCATAAACGTGCCTCCCACGGCCGAATCTAAAAGATTTCTAGAAGCAAAGTTCAAACCGGCATAAGAATTTTGTATGATCATCCATAAATTCAAACCATGAGTAGGGCAATTGTGAATCATCAATTTCATTCTTTCCCAAGATTGGGCAACATGCTCATGATCAAGTTGTTTAAAATTCATAATATTGTTCCTAATAGTGATAATCTTAGCGGGAGTAAAATACTTAGAGATAAAAGCATCTTTGCACTTGTTCCAAGAATCAATACTATTTTTAGGCAAAGACGAAAACCAAACTTTAGCACGATCTCTAAGTGAAAATGGAAATAACTTCAATTTAACAATATCGTTATCTGTATATTTCTTCTTTTGCATATCACACAAATCAACAAAGTTGTTTAGATGAGTAGCGACATATTCACTAGGAAGGCCAGCGAATTGATCTTTCATAACAAGATTCATCAAAGCAGTATTGATTTCATAAGACTCAACCACATTACGAGGAGCAATCGGAGTACTAAGGAAATCATTTTTATTGGTATTGGAGAAATCACACAATTTGGTATTATCTTGCGACATGGCAACAAGTAATCCAACACACAAGCAAACAGAAAAATGCAAGCGAAAAAGAGAGGAGAAGATTGGGAAAGAGTGGGCAAATAAAACGGCAAGGGTGAAGTGTGGGGGGAGGAAAACGAGAGGCAAATGGCAAATAATGTAAATGCGAGGGAGATGAGTTTTTTATGGGTACTTGGTATGTCTTGACTTGAGCGAAGACCTCCCCGGCAACGGCGCCACAAATCCTTCTTGCTACGTCTTGAGCTTGCGTTGGTTTTCCTTGAAGAGGAAAGGGTGATGCAACAATAGTAGCGTAAGTATTTCCCAGAGTTTTTGAGAACCAAGGTATCAATCCAGTAGGAGGCTCCTCAAAAGTCCCACGCACCTACACAAACAAACAAAGAACTCGCAACCAACACAATAAAGGGGTTGTCAATCCCTTCACGGCCACTTGCAAAAGTGAGATCTGATAGAGATAATATGATAAGTTAAATATATTTTTGGTATTTTATAATATAGATGCAAAAAGTAAAGATGCAAATAAAAGTAGATTGAAAGTTTATATGATAAAAGATAGACCCGGGGGCCATAGGTTTCACTAGTGGCTTCTCTCAAGATAGCATAAGTATTACGGTGGGTGAACAAATTACTGTCGAGCAATTGATAGAAAAGCGAATAATTATGAGATTATCTAGGCATGATCATGTATATAGGCATCACGTCCATGACAAGTAGACCGACTCCTTCCTGCATCTACTACTATTACTCCACACATCGACCGACTCCTGCCTGCATCTAGAGTATTAAGTTCGTAAAGAATAGAGTAACGCATTAAGAAAGGTGACATGATGTAGAGGGATAAACTCAAGCAATATGATATAAACCCCATCTTTTTATCCTCGATGGCAACAATACAATACGTGCCTTGCTGCCCCTGCTGTCACTGGGAAAGGACACCGCAAGATTGAACCCAAAGCTAAACACTTCTCCCATGGCAAGAAAGATCAATCTAGTAGGCCAAACCAAACTGATAATTCGAAGAGACTTGCAAAGATAACTCAATCATACATAAAAGAATCCAGAGGAGATTCAAATATTTCTCATAGATAAACTTGATCATCAACCCACAATTCATCGGATCTCAACAAACACACCGCAAAAAGAGTTTACATCGAATAGATCTCCACAAGAGAGGGGGAGAACATTGTATTGAGATCCAAAAAGAGAGAAGAAGCCATATAGCTAATAACTATGGACCCGAAGGTCTGTGGTAAACTACTCACAACTCATCGGAGGGGCTATGGTGTTGATGTAGAAGCTCTCCGTGGTCGATTCCCCTCCAGCGGAGCACCGACGAAGGCTCCAAGATGGGATCTCGCGGATACATAAGGTTACGATGGTGGAATTTGTGTTTCGTTGGCTCCCTGGATGTTTTCGGGGTACGTAGGTATATATTGGAGGAAGAAGTACGTCGGTGGCTGCCTGTGGGGCCCAGGAGATAGGGGGCGCGCCCTCCTGTCTCCTGGCCGCCTCGCAAGCTTCTTAACTTGCACTCCGAGTTCTCCGGATCACGTTAGTTCCAAAAATCACGCCCCCGAAGGTTTCATTCCATTTGGACTCCGTTTGATATTCCTTTTCTTCGAAATACTGAAATAGGCAAAAAAACAGCAATACGGGCTGGTCCTCCGGTTAGTATGTTAGTCCTAAAAATGATATAAATGTGTAAAATAATGCCCATAAACATCCAAAAGGGGTAATATAAAAGCATGGAACAATAAAAAATTATAGATACGTTGGAGATGTATCACCAGACAACACGTCATTCATGTTGGATCACGTCTCCCATAGCTCGAGCTCACTATCATCCTAATGCTCGAAGTAGTTGGGGGCACCAGAGCTCGCGTTGGTACTCAACAGCCGAATCCTAATGGCCCGACATGGTCCTCCCTCATCCCGAAGCAGCCGCAACTCCTCCACCAGGCGCTCCAATTTCACATTAGGGTCTTTTAATATTAGTAGTTATGAACTAGAATAAATAATAAATCAAAATGATGAATTTATTAAGTTTGATATCATTAGCTGACTAGTACCGTCTCACATTGTTAAGTTTTGGTCTACAACTTAATAGAACACTTTCTACATCCCTAAAGCTAGTACCACCCATTTGATTTACATTGTAAAATACGGATCTGAATATTTGGTACTACACAAATTGCATAAGTCCAATTGAGAGTTATTCGAAGAGAAAAAACAATATAAGAATAGAAAGCTAGCAACATAAACATAAACAACATGATTACAATCAATACCACATAAGAAAATTGCAGGCTTTGCATTAAGAAGAAAGAAGATATTGGTCAATTACAAACTAGTCGACCCCAATGAAATGGGTAGTCCCGCAAGAGAAATTGATATTCTACTGACTGCACTCTCTCACCAATCTCCAGAGGTCCAACTTAGCTTTCATTTTGCTCATGACCTGAGCCACCGATGACGCCTTATCCTCTAAAACATGACAATTGTGCTCAAGACAAAGGACTCACAAGGTGACCGAGATGATCATGTTTAGCTCCTTCAATAGTGCCCTGGATGCCTCCCTTGAAATAGAAGACCACCACTCACATAAAGTGTTCAACGATGAAGGGATATGCATGTGCATCCATAGTGGATGCATCACCTTGGACCATACCTCCTCAGACAAATTGTAGTGAAGCAACATGTGATGAAGGTCTTTCAGCGTGAGCTCACGTAACTTGCAACGACCAGGGTGGGGGAGAAGACCTCAAGCGAGGCGGTCGGAGGTTCATAGCCTGTTATGGGAAACCAACCACAGAAAAACCTTGATATCCAATGACGCCCATGAGTTCCATACCTCTGCAGCCGCCCACGCAAGCTCGCGAACCCAAAACATCACCAGGTAGAGCGAGCTAGAGGAATACATGCCATTGGCCATCAAACACCAAGATAAGGAGTCTGACGACACACCAAGAGAGACAACCCTAGTTTGCTCCCAAAGATGCAAGTACTCATCAATGGCTGACACTGATGGCACAGCCTGGATGCCAGCAATCCATCAATCGCCAGCCAAGGTCTCCACCACAGTCAAGCACATTGCGCCATGGGCGAGAAATGACAAGATTTTAGGGGCAATATGAGCCGCACTTGCCCTCATTACATCCATCTGTCCAACCAGAAGAGAAGCTTGGTGCCATCTCCAACATTGCATCGTAGGCCAGCTACTAAAAGGGACTCTACCTCCGGGAGGAAGATGATCGAAAGGTCACCCCATAGTCGACCCTCGTTGGTTTTCTCCAGCCAACGCCATCTAGTGCGCAACGCCTAGTTCAAACACCATGGATTATGGACGCCAAGCACACCATACTGCTTAGGTAGACAAACCGTTTGACAAGCCACTAGACAACAACCACCCTTAGTGTCAGACCAACCGCATCATAAGAAACCATGATGAACCATTTCAATGCATTTTAAAAACCATGGTGGAAGACCTAGTGCCAACATGTGGTAAACTATCATGGTCGTGAGGGTGGAATTAATATAGATCAAGCAACCTCTGAACCTAAGAAGAGAAGCCTTCCAAGTAGGGATGTGGCCTGCATTCTTTTCCACCAGAGGCTGCAACACTACCATGCTAAGGGCCATCGTCGACAAGGAGAGGTCCAGGTACTTAGTTGTGAAGGCTCGAACTAGGCATCGAGGGATCTTCATCACCGGGGCTAGATTGACCGAGTCATCACGGATTGGGGATATGGAACTCTTCAATGAGTTTCCAAAGATACCAAAATCCTCTCCAAAAAGTTGCTCCAATCGAAATACTACCTCCATCTGTGTTGGGAGTGGCTTGATCAGTAAGTTGACATTGTCCGTGTAGAGTGATAGGAGTTGTCTCACTCCCCATGCCACAAGTGGCTTGAATCGACTTGTCGTCTCTAGCATGGAGAAGATATCTACCATGGCATCCATCACAAGGATGAATAGCATGGGGGACAATGGGTCCCTCTCACAGTATAAGGTCTTGTTGGAAGGGATCTTCGGCATTGCCATTAATTAGGACACATGTACTAGCAGATGAGAGCAACAATATGAGTTTTGCCATCCAGCAACCACCAAAACCCGTCGTCAAAGGATATCGAATACGAACGACCAGGATATCGAGTCAAATGCCTTGTACATATCAAGATTTAGCATCAACGAATCCACACAGCAAAGATGGAGCAATTTAATAGACTGCTGCACCAGAAGGAAATTGACTATGATCGAGGGTCCACTGATAAACGCTCTCTCATCGCGAGCCAGCAGATGCAGATGATTAGAAGCAAGTTGCGAAGCCATGGCCTTTGCCATAATTTTCGCAAATCTATGAATCAAGCTAATGGGGCAGAAATCTCGCATGTCCATAGCTCCATCACATTTTGGAAGGAGAGTGATGAACGCCTCGCTCAAGCGCGTGAAACTCCTGATATCCGCACAATCAAACGTGGACCCGCACGCATCACCGCCACATAGATCATGGGCCATCAAGTCTAATAAAACCTAGAGTTATGTACGAAGCAGTGATACATCTCCAACATATCTATAATTGTTTTATTGTTCCATGCTATTATAGTATCAATCTTGGATGTTTTATATGCAATGTCATATCATTTTTTGGGACTAACCTTTTAACCTAGTGCCAAGTGCCAGTTGCTGTTTTTTGCTTGTTTTTGGCTTTTCAGAAAATCAATATCAAACAAAGTCCAAACGGAGAAAACACTTTGGATTAATTTTTCTGGACCAGAAGCGACCCACGAAGGTTCGGGAGAAGACATGAGGAGTCAAAAGGAAGTGACAGCCTCAAGGGGCGCGCCCGAGGGGGGGCCACCCTCCAGGTTTGTGGGTCCCTCATGGCACCTCTTGACCTAATTACACCTCTATAAATTTCCAAATATTCTCAATACACGAGATAGCCACCCGAAACACTTTTTCCACTGCCGCAAGTTTTTGTTCTTCCGTGATCCCATCTGGAGGCCTTCTGTCAGGACCCCGACTCAATGTCACATCGATCTAGCCTGTAACACCTCATATCACTTTGCGGCCTCATGCACGCTATTCCCACGGGTGTCGCCTTACCTTTGCCCGGGACCGTTTGCGCCTTTTGGCAAACGTATATGATAATGTCGCTAGCATCCATATGATAAGGAGCCCGGGCTGACAAGACTAGTCGTAAACCCAAAGTGGCACAGACTTACAGGGACAGGCATCCATGACCCAGCATCGAACGTGTCGGTCATCAGCAAGTGGGTCCGGGCTGTAGCACTGGGCTAGCAGGACTCCGGTAAACCGGGCTGTAGCGGGCTAACAGGGCTCCGGTACTCAATGCGTGACATTTCCCCGAAGGGACAGACACAGGAACGAAGAAGGACACATGCCGGCCAGCCTAAGTGTTCCGGAGCAGTAGCAAGCTACCATGGCTCAGTGGAAACACTAGGAGACATTTCCCGGTAAGAGAGGCTACTAAGGATAAACAACTAGATAGTCAGATCCCACACATACCAAGCATTTCAATAACATACACACAATATGCTCGATATGTGCAAATACAACATGGCATCACAACATGACTCTACAACTCAAGTATTTATTCATTAGGCTCCGAGGAGCGAGATATTACAAACAGGGGTCTCATGACCCAATATTCAGAGCATACAAGTCAAAGCACAAGCGGAAGCTATCATGTCTGAGTACAGACATCTATAAATGAAAAAGGCTGAGAAGCCTGACTATCTACCAAATCCTGCCGAGGCACAAGATCGTAGCTGAGGTAACAAGCTAAACATCGAAGTCCACGCGGAACTACTAGCGAGACCGAAGTCTCTCTGCAAAAACATAAATTAAGCAACGTGAGTACAAATGTACCCAGCAAGACTTACATCAGAACTAACTACATATGCATCATTATCAACAAAGGGATGGTGGGGGTTTAACTGCAGCAAGCCAGCTTTGACTCGGTGGCTATCCTAAACTACGACTGCAAGCAACTCTTTTGAGGTGGCGCACATGAGTCCACATATTCACCATATCAATACACCACTATGGAACCGCTCCCGTCTCCCTACGAGAACGCCATCCATAGCACTCACGCTTATCTTGCGTATTTTAGAGTATCCACTTTCACTTGTCTATGAACTGATATAAGCAACCCAGAAGTCCTTCACCGCGGACACGGCTATTCGAATAGATGATGTTAACCCTGCAGGGGTGTACTTCTTCATACATGTTTCCACCACTTAGCGTCTGCACACGACATGTGCTCGGCAGACTTCAAGCGAAAGCCGACGTGGGTGTAGACCACGACCTACCTAAACACTCAAGTCTCTAGTCCAGGTTTATCGCCTATTCGGGTTCCATCCATGAGGAGATCCGGCCGGGGTTTCGCTCATAGCCCCAAACGATGTGAACAGGGTTCCGAGACACCTAACGGGTGCCCGGTATACCCGGCCACGTACCTACCGCATCACAGCCCACCCCTACGGTCAGCGCTGTCCATGGCCTCCAGTAAGCTACAAACACTAGAAACTACTTGCAACTCCTGGACAGAGGACTAGGGTGAATAAGAAGTCGAGCGGGGTCATATTTCAGGGCCCAATGCATGGTAGTAGCTGAATCATGGATCACAAACACATAACTCAGTTCCTAAGGACGGCTTCAATGAGACAACCCACCATGTACTCCTACATGGCCTCTCACCAATACCTTTACCAAATCGTGTTCACACATTTAGCTCACACACAGTAGGACATGTTCACACACCTCTGATTTATCCCCGATGAATCGGACCTAACTCAACTCTAAGCAATAGCAGGCATGACAAACAAACATGAATGAGTAGGCACAACGTGGCTCAAACAACTCCTACTCATAATAGTGGGTTTCATCTAATTACTGTGGCAATGACAGGTCATGCAGAGGATAAAGGGGTTCAGCTACCGCAGCAAGTAACAAATGACTCGTTGTTGTCCTAATGCAGTAAAAGAGATCAGGGCGAGAGAGTAGGATTGTATCAGAATGAACAAGGGGGTTTGCTTGCCTGGCACTTCTGAAGATAATATTGAGTCTTCATCAGTGTCAACGATCACATCGTCGGTACAATGTCTACCGAGGGGGAACAACACCGGCAAACAAACACGATCAATGCAATGCACAATATGATGCATGCTATGACATGGCAATATGAATGTGTTTTGGGCTAATTCATCTAGCAACAAGTTAAATGGGGTTGGTTTGAATACAAGATTCAAATTCAAACTCCATATGTGAGAGTTTAAATGCCATTTATTTGTTTTGTCCAAAACAGAGGACAAACATTGTTCAAACATGCATGAAAATGGTATAGATGGATTCCTTGAATTTTTCTGATCATTTTTCATATATAATTTGTTTGATTTGGAGTCACGGTTGAATTACTATGATTTTTAGAAGTTTTAGCTATTTTCTGAAATAAATAAATCATTTAGATTTATTTAAATCCAGAAAAGTGGTTTATTACGTCAGCATGACGTTGGCATGACGTCAGCAGGTCAACAGGGGCTGGTCCGGGTCAAACCTGACCAGCGGGGTCCACACGTCAGTGACACAAGTGACTAACAGAGTTAATTAATTCTAACTAATCAAATTAATAGCCATGGGGCCCACTGTCAGTGTCAGCAGGGGTAATTAGTCCTAAACTAATCTTGTCAGGTGCAGGGCCCACGCGTGTTAATCCTAGGGAGGTCAAACCCCTTGTCAGCGGGGTCAAACCCGTCGGCGACTCGACGCCGGCGAGGCCAGACACGGCGGCGAGGCTCGGATTTGGTCCTCCGTCGACCAAATCGACGGAGGAGATGCGCTACGCGTAGCTGGGGAGCTCGCGCATCGAGTGGTGGTGGCGGTTGGGCTCGGGATGGTCGGAGACGCCAGCGACGACGTTGGCGGCTGCCGGAGCTCGGGCGAGCTCGGGGTCGTCGCTAGGAGGCACGGCAGGAGGAGCTGGTGGTGGCTACGGGCTACTGAGGTTGCGGTGAGCACGACGGTGGGCTCGGAAGCGAGCTGCGGTGGCTATGGCCACAGCCACACCATGGCCGGCGGCGAGAAGCTCTCGGCCGCGGTGGTTAGCACGGCTACAGCGGCCTTACAGGGCAAAGGAGAGGGGAAATCTGTTCAGGGGCTCACGGGGATCATGCAGGGAGGGTCAGCGAGCTCGGGGAAGCACGAACGGCGGCGAATCGATGATGAGGTTGACGGCGGCCGAAGGTTGAAGATGAGCTTGAGGGCGACGCTGCAGGGCTTCCGGAGGGCCGTGGATCGGTGGGGAGGAAGAGGGGGTCGAGGCGGAGCTCCTGAGCCCAGCGACAGGGCGAGGGGTGGCCGGTGGCTGCGGCGAACAGCGTCGGTGGCGATGGCTGCGTTCGGGCAAGCGAGAGAGAGGAAGCAGAGGAGAGGAGGGCCACGGGGAGAGTGATAGAGAGGTCGAGGGGGTTCGACATCTCCGTGGCGTCGTCTAGGCGCATCGGAGAGGGGCCAGGCAGGCAGGGAGGGAGGAGGTGGCCGGCGCGGGGCGGGCACGCGCCTCCGTCCTTCTGGCGAGGGAGGAAGACGACAGGGAGGAGGCGGTGATGGGCTGGGCCGTTGGAGCTGGGCCGGTTGGTTGGCGCCAGGTAAGTGGCTGGAGGAGCTGGGCCAGGTAGGTTTCTCTCTCTCCTTCTTTCTCTTTTCTATTTTCTGCAATTGGTTTTGATTTGATTTAAAATATCAAATCATTTTTCTAAAACTTTATGTAAATTGTGTGTGAGCTCAGGAACTAGTCCAAGGTCACAGGCAACTTACAAAAATATTTGAACTTTATTTCTTATATAATAGAAATAAATTCAACTCAAATATGTCATTGGTTTAAGTCAAAGGCCCAAAAATAAATAATTCTATGATTCCAAAAATATTGGTTTGAATTTTACCTCTTACCAATATTATCACAGAGTAACAGGAACATTTCTTTGAGCTCATTTGATGAGATTTAAATGTTGGTTATTTTTGGAGGTCTTCTGAGGCTTTTGAAAATTCCTCAATTCAAATTTCATTGGAATTAAAACATGATGCTCACATGAGGGTCTAGCCTAGTGCATAATAGGACCAGGGATGTGACAACCCACCCCCACTAAACAAAAATCTCGTCCCGAGATTCAAGCGTAGGGTAAGGTGAAGGGGGAACGCAAACTAGCACAATCTTCACGATCCAGGTTGCACTTCAAATGAACGTTGATTCGTTCACCATTATTGTCTCGAAGTCTTGCTCCGAGAACTCCAACCGTCATGACAACGAGAGGAGAAAGAAAACTCTAGAAGGATCGATCTTCTCGAAGGTCGAACAACTCAGGATTAACTCACGGAATGAGACATAGCAACATCTCTTGAGCTAAGAGACGAAGCACACCTCTAGTGGAAAGGAGTGGAACAAATGATGGAGGTTTACCAGGTAGACTACAATTCCACACTTAAAAAGGTGGTAAACGATTGTCAACGTAGCGAGGAGTTGAGTTGCCATGATACCACAACGAGACATCTTAGAGGAGGTGACTCGTAGAATATATCCCCTTAAGTGGCAAAAAGAATTACCTTTGATTCAGAGATCATTGACACTCTTTAAACCAGCCTAAGGCAATTCTCGAGCGATCGTTTGGAGGGGATCGGTAGAATGGCATACTCGGACTTGGCTGATGTGGATTACCTTGTTGAAGACAACGTAATGGATGAATTTGCTTACCACCGGAAATGGAAGAGACCCATGGTAGAATGGCACATTAGCGGTGCAAGCTGGGAACAAAATGCAAATGCTGGGAATGATTCTGGTAACTGGGGAAGAACCCAACAATAGAGAGTGAATTCACTGTTTGAGAAGGTCATAGCATTGCCGAGGAAACTGAGAGCACTATACAGTTAATGCCGACGATCAAACCTAGCACTTGCGCGTGCTCTCAAGAACTTGTGCATTTCCATAATCATCAAGATTTTACCAATATCCATGTCAAGGATCCTGGCAACACAACGTACTACCATGATGAATACTGACGGACGATGCGGATGCAAAAGAAGATAACACCTTCTCAGATTTCATCTTAGCGAGGCCAAGGGGCAAATCTGGACGATCAACCGAGAGACATTTAGCACTCCGCTTCTAATGTTCTCCTTGATGTACTAGCATATCCCATTCCTTGAAATGGTCTGGTATCTAGAACATCAAGTAAAGGTCGGACTTCGGAAACACAAAAATCCATAAGGAACAACTACTAGAATAAGTTCTATGAGATCCTTATGGGGAGGTGGCCAACTTCCTCAATCAAGATATTATAATAACAGTTCTTCCGGCTGGGTGTGTTGGCCACAACATCCACTTTACCGGTTATCGCGAGACCAATATTATAGTTCTTGGGAAATGTTCCAACCATCACATCTGCCTGAGATTCAGATCTGGTTGGTGTTAGGATATTCCAGACTCATCGAGTCTAGGAAGAAAAATGAAAGTTTGCAACACAAATCGACGAGTTGACGTTGCGAGATTCTCGGGGAATGAACTACGATAGTAAGCTCCAAAACATGAGCTGGTTCTACTACAAACATGTGAACACGTTGTCCCAAACAAGCATGGCCACGTAGTAGTCTTATAATTAAACACTACCGAGTTCAGGTGGGGAACCATCATCGAGGATATCGAAGTCCTTGCATAAGGTATACTCTTAAGAAGGAACTTCTTCTCCTTGAACAAATCAATCGGTGGCTTGGTGTGCTCGGGACACCTATGGAATGAAGGTCGCAAGTCTCCAGACCACAGAATACTTCGCACGTGTGCATGACTGACTTGGGATGATTCCAGAGGAAGCAAAACTAACTTTCTCAAATTCACGACGGCAACTTTCACCAAATGCACGTGTATAAGAGGAAGTCACTCCTTTCATCAAACACATACTTCATGAGCTAGCATGAAGAAAATGCTTTCAAAAGTTTCCAACACTAGCTTAATGTTCAACAAAATCATGGAGGAGATAAGGATGTTTTCAATGGGCTCAACAACAATTCCTCCGGGTTTCCTTTTAAAAGGAATTCCATAGTTAAGTGAACACGGTGATAGCATTGGTCAGACCCAAAAGATATAATGGTGTATGATCGAGGGATCAACCACGAGTATGACAACATTACGAATATCGTTGGTTCTGGTCTGATTGGATGATAGCCCATACTCCAATCAAAGGTTGGATAAAAATGATAGGTCCATTAACTGATCACGAGGTTCAGTCGATGAAAATATCAACTTTCTTCAACACACATACAAGACATCCCTTATAATGAACTATATCGGACAAGCTTCTATCTTCCAACTCTCCAAGTTGATGCATAGCTTAACCAACTAGCTCAGGGGTATCCAACACAGATTCTTGGAGAAAGGGTGGTTTACAGGATAAACCAACTTGATCACGAGCTCAACATAACAGTTAGGTGACAACCTGGTGATACTTTCGAGAAGATATTCGGAAAATCACGAACCACTGATATGTTACTAAGATCGAGAACAATCTTGCTTTTCAGGGCAAGACGATATGATCAAATGAGCGAGGACTTGACAAAATCCTAACTCATCAATCGAAATGTGCACCAGGAAGATGGACAAGGTAGCACGATCAATCTTAGAATGATGATTCAAGAACCAACACGTTAAGAATGAGGTTATTGTCCATTTAACTACCAAGCAACAAGGTTGCTAGGAGTATTGATTTCACACATCACGATTCACTTGTCGACATTCCGGTTATAACAACACGGGAACCGAGAAATGAATAATGATGGAGAGAAGTATCACTGCACCAAGAATTCATAGGATGGTGTGCAATTCCCATAACAATCCCGATATAAAAGATGGTAATACTCCAAGGTAGAACAGACCAGAAGCTGATTAGCATTTTGATCTGCGGAGTACAACTACTTTGACCCAATCCTGGATATGGACGAGGTTCTGGAGTTTGTTTCTCCTAGTCATTCCAGAATAGAATGGTTTGACGGACCACAAGAATAATAAGCATTGATAACACGAATGCACAATTACTCCTGACTATCAATTGATAGACAAGAGCAAGGAAACAACTAAAGAGGGCAACTCAAAAGAACATATGATTTTCTGAGTTGTGGATGCATGGATTAGCATGTCGAACGAGTTCAACATGTTTCTTCCGGATAACCCATGCAGAGAGGTAGGACTGGCAGACTCACAGTGTGGAATGGAGAACTCATCAAGAGCACTCCTGTTGTGATCTTTTGATCCAACAAACTTCTGCCATAAGTGGTTCATAGTATTTGGAAGAAGGAAATACCACGGACCTCGAGGACTATCGCAAAGTTACTAATATCCTAAAGGAACTAGAAAACACTATCAACATGAAGTAAGTAGAGTGAATCTCGGGTTCAAGAACCCATGAATAGAATACCTACTACTAAGTAGCATCACAGGATGCTTTCGAGAATAAAGGCCAGAATCATCGCACTGGGACACAAATCATGGCTAGACCACTAGATGATCCCCTAAGCATTTAGGGTCATAATTATTAACTCCACCATATATGTCGAGGCAATAAAGTACCTCAACTCACTAATTTGTGTGATTAATCTGACCAAAAGGACATCGGGAACGGGAAGAAGGGATTTGCAAATGCATCAGACTGTTTAGAAACCTGGGATGACTCGGACAGCATAACGGCTATAAATGCTCAAAAAGATTTGAGATATGCTACAAAAATGGTGGCATAGCCACTCAGAAGCACAATTCCAAGGTTTCGAGATCAACAATTAACATACAGAAGTCGTAGAAACTGAACAGAGGCTTAAGTCCAACAATCTTATAAGTCTACGGATTAGTAACACGTGATCCTGATAGAAAGAAGAGAAAGCCTAGTTCCTTAACCCCGTAGGAAAGATAAGATGACTCAGATCAGAAGGGCATAAGGTATAAGGAGTAAAAAGAGCCTTATGTTCCATCCCACAATCAATTCCCTTATATAACTAAAGAATTTCTAGACTCAACTTTGACCAGTTTGGCTTGGTAATCCTACAGGCAGTCAAGCTCTGATACCAACGCTGTCAGGACCCCGACTCAATGTCACATCGATCTAGCCTGTAACACCTCATATCACTTTGCGGCCTCACGCACGGTATTCCCACGGGTGTCGCCTTACCTTTGCCCGGGACCATTTGCGCCTTTTGGCACACGTATATGATAATGTCGCTAGCATCCATATGATAAGGAGGCCGGGCTGACATGACTAGTCGTAAACCCAAAGTGGCACAGACTTACAGGGACAGGCATCCATGACCCAGCATCGAACGTGTCGGTCATCAGCAAGTGGGTCCGGGCTGTAGCACTGGGCTAGCAGGACTCCGGTAAACCGGGCTGTAGCGGGCTAACAGGGTTCCGGTACTCAATGCGTGACATTTCCCCGAAGGGACAGACACAGGAACGAAGAAGGACACATGCCGGCCAGCCTAAGTGTTCCAGAGCAGTAGCAAGCTACCATGGCTCAGTGGAAACACTAGGAGACATTTCCTGGTAAGAGAGGCTACTAAGGATAAACAACTAGATAGTCAGATCCCACACATACCAAGCATTTCAATAACATACACACAATATGCTCGATATGTGCAAATACAACATGGCATCACAACATGACTCTACAACTCAAGTATTTATTCATTAGGCTCCGAGGAGCGAGATATTACAAACAGGGGTCTCATGACCCAATATTCAGAGCATACAAGTCAAAGCACAAGAGGAAGCTATCATGTCTGAGTACAGACATCTATAAATGAAAAAGGCTGAGAAGCCTGACCATCTACCAAATCCTGCCGAGGCACAAGATCGTAGCTGAGGTAACAAGCTAAACATCGAAGTCCACGCGGAACTACTAGCGAGACCGAAGTCGCAAAAACATAAATTAAGCAACGTGAGTACAAATGTACCCAGCAAGACTTACATCAGAACTAACTACATATGCATCATTATCAACAAAGGGATGGTGGGGGTTTAACTGCAGCAAGCCAGCTTTGACTCGGTGGCTATCCTAAACTACGACTGCAAGCAACTCTTTTGAGGTGGCGCACACGAGTCCACATATTCACCATATCAATACACCACTATGGAACCGCTCCCGTCTCCCTACGAGAACGCCATCCATAGCACTCACGCTTATCTTGCGTATTTTAGAGTATCCACTTTCACTTGTCTATGAACTGATATAAGCAACCCAGAAGTCCTTCACCGCGGACACGGCTATTCGAATAGATGATGTTAACCCTGCAGGGGTGTACTTCTTCATACATGTTTCCACCACTTAGCGTCTGCACACGACATGTGCTCGGCAGACTTCAAGCGAAAGCCGACGTGGGTGTAGACCACGACCTACCTAAACACTCAAGTCTCTAGTCCAGGTTTATCGCCTATTCGGGTTCCATCCATGAGGAGATCCGGCCGGGGTTTCGCTCACAGCCCCAAACGATGTGAACAGGGTTCCGAGACACCTAACGGGTGCCCGGTATACCCGGCCACGTACCTACCGCATCACAGCCCACCCCTACGGTCAGTGCTGTCCACGGCCTCCAGTAAGCTACAAACACCAGAAACTACTTGCAACTCCTGGACAGAGGACTAGGGTGAATAAGAAGTCGAGCGGGGTCATATTTCAGGGCCCAATGCATGGTATTAGCTGAATCATGGATCACAAACACAGAACTCAGTTCCTAAGGACGGCTTCAATGAGACAACCCACCATGTACTCCTACATGGCCTCTCACCGATACCTTTACCAAATCGTGTTCACACATTTAGCTCACACACAGTAGGACATGTTCACACACCTCTGATTTATCCCCGATGAATCAGACCTGAATCAACTCTAAGCAATAGCAGGCATGACAAACAAACATGAATGAGTAGGCACAACATGGCTCAAACAACTCCTACTCAAACTAGTGGGTTTCATCTAATTACTGTGGCAATGACAGGTCATGCAGAGGATAAAGGGGTTCAGCTACCGCAGCAAGTAACAAATGACTCGTTGTTGTCCTAATGCTGTAAAAGAGAGCAGGGCGAGAGAGTAGGATTGTATCGGAATGAACAAGGGGGTTTGCTTGCCTGGCACTTCTGAAGATAATATTGAGTCTTCATCAGTGTCAACGATCACATCGTCGGTACAACGTCTACCGAGGGGGAACAACACCGGCAAACACAGAAGAAACACGATCAATGCAATGCACAATATGATGCATGCTATGACATGGCAATATGAATGTGTTTTGGGCTAATGCATCTAGCAACAAGTTAAATGGGGTTGGTTTGAATACAAGATTCAAATTCAAACTCCATATGTGAGAGTTTAAATGCCATTTATTTGTTTTGTCCAAAACAGAGGACAAACATTGTTCAAACATGCATGAAAATGGTACAGATGGATTCCTTGAATTTTTCTGATCATTTTTCATATATAATTTGTTTGATTTGGAGTCACGGTTGAATTACAATGATTTTTAGAAGTTTTAGCTATTTTCTGAAATAAATAAATCGTTTAGATTTATTTAAATCCAGAAAAGGGGTTTATTACGTCAGCATGACATTGGCATGACGTCAGCAGGTCAACAAGGGCTGGTCCGGGTCAAACCTGACCAGCGGGGTCCACACGTCAGTGACACAAGTGACTAACAGAGTTAATTAATTCTAACTAATCCAATTAATAGCCATGGGGCCCACTGTCAGTGTCAGCAGGGGTAATTAGTCCTAAACTAATCTTGTCATGTGCAGGGCCCACGCGTGTTAATCCCAGGGAGGTCAAACCCCTGGTCAGCGGGGTCAAACCCGCCGGCGACTCGACGCCGGCGAGGCCAGACACGGCGGCGAGGCTCGGATTTGGTCCTCCATCGACCAAATCGACGGCGGAGATGCACTACGCGTAGCTGGGGAGCTTGCGCATCGAGTGGTGGTGGCGGTTGGGCTCGGGATGGTCGGAAAAGACGCCGGCGACGATGTTGGCGGCTGCCGAAGCTCGGGCGAGCTCGGGGTCGTCGCTAGGAGGCACGGCAGGAGGAGCTGGTGGTGGCTATGGGCTACTGAGGTTGCGGTGAGCACGACGGTGGGCTCGGAAGCGAGCTGCGGTGGCTGTGGCCACGGCCACGCCATGGCCGGCGGCGAGAAGCTCTCGGCCACGGTGGTTAGCACGGCTACAGCAGCCTTAGAGGGCAAAGGAGAGGGGAAATCGGTTCAGGGGCTCACGAGGATCATGCAGGGAGGGTCAGCGAGCTCGGGGAAGCACGAACGGCGGCGAATCGATGATGAGGTTGACGGCGGCCGAAGGTTGAAGATGAGCTTGAGGGCGACGCTGCAGGGCTTCCGGAGGGCCGTGGATCGGTGGGGAGGAAGAGGGGGTCGAGGCGGAGCTCCTGAGCCCAGCGGCAGGGCGAGGGGTGGCCGGTGGCCGCGGCGAACGGCGTCGGTGGCGATGGCTGCGTTCGGGCGAGTGAGAGAGAGGAAGCAGAGGAGAGGAGGGCCACGGGGAGAGTGATAGAGAGGTCGAGGGGGTTCGGCATCTCCGTGGCGTCGTCTAGGCGCATCGGAGAGGGGCCAGGCAGGCAGGGAGGGAGGAGGTGTCCGGCGCGGGGCGGGCACGCGCCTCCGTCCTTCTGGCGAGGGAGGAAGACGACAGGGAGGACGCGGTGATGGGCTGGGCCGTTGGAGCTGGGCCAGTTGGTTGGCGCCAGGTAAGTGGCTGGAGGAGCTGGGCCGGGTAGGTTTCTCTCTCTCCTTCTTTCTCTTTTCTATTTTCTGCAATTGGTTTTGATTTGATTTAAAATATCAAATCATTTTTCTAAAACTTTATGTAAATTGTATGTGAGCTCAGGAACTAGTCCAAGGTCACAGGCAACTTACAAAAATATTTGAACTTTATTTCTTATATAATAGAAATAAATTCAACTCAAATATGTCATTGGTTTAAGTCAAAGGCCCAAAAATAAATAATTCTGTGATTCCAAAAATATTGGTTTGAATTTTACCTCTTACCAATATTATCACAGAGTAACAGGAACATTTCTTTTGGCTCATTTGATGAGATTTAAATGTTGGTTATTTTTGGAGGTCTTCTGAGGCTTTTGAAAATTCCTGAATTCAAATTTCATTTGAATTAAAACATGATGCTCACATGAGGGTCTAGCCTAGTGCATAACAGGACCAGGGATGTGACACGTTCTGGCACCCTGTTAGAGGGATAATCGATTACGGAGGGCTTCTACATCAACCTTTCTGCCCTCTGATGATGCATGAGTAGTTTACCACAGACCTATGGGTCCATAGTTTGTAGCTATATGGCTTCTTCTCTCTCTTTGATCTTCAATAGAATGTTCTCCTCAATGTTCTTGGAGTTCTATTCGATGTAATCTTCTTTTGTGGTGTGTTTATTGGGATCCGATGAATTGTGGGTTTATGACCAGATTATTCATGAATATTAATTGAGTCTTCTCTGAATTCGTTTATAGATGATTATTATAGCATTGTATTTCTCCCCGATCAATCTGTTTAGTTTGGCCAACTAGATTTATTTTTCTTGCAATAGGAGAGCTGCTTCGTGATGGGTTCAATCTTGCGGTGCTCAATCCCAGTAACAGAAAGGTACATGGGACATATTTGTATTGTTTCCATTAAGGATCAAAATATGGGTTTTATTCATATTTCTTGGGTTTACTTTGTCTACATCATGTCATCTTGCTTAAGGCGTTACTCTGTTTTTGTTAACTTAGTACCCTAGATGCATGTTGGATAGCGGTCTATGGGTGCAGTAATAGTAGTAGATGCAGGCAGGAGTTGGTGTATTTATCTCAGACATGATGCCTATATACATGACCATTGCCTTGAATATCTTCATAACTATGCGCTTTTCTATCAATTGCTCAACACTAATTTGTTCACCCACCGTATGATTTTTGTTCGAGAGAGAAGCCTCTAGTGAAAACTATGGCCCCCGGGTCTACCTTTATCATATCTAAAATCCAAAAATATCTTGCTGCAATTTTATTACTTTTATTTTATTTTGTATTTTATTTTATGTATCTACCACTACGAGATTTGATCCTTGCAAATAATCGTCGAGGGAATTGACAACCCCCTTGTTTGCGTTGGGTGCAAGTATTTGCTTTTATGTGTGCAGGTGCTGCTAATGAGGTTTTGTGTGGTTCGCCTACTAGATTGATAACCTTGGCTCTTAACTGAGGGAAATACTTATCTCTATTGTACTGCTTCATCCTCTCCTCTTCGAGGAAATCCCAACGCAGCTCATAAGTAGCAGGAAAAATTTCTGGCGCTGTTGCCGGGTAAACATCACCAAAACCTATCAAGTACCTTTGGATAAAATACCATATACTTGCTCTTATTTTTATTTGCCTTTGCCTTTCATTTTCATCTCCCCCACTTCTAACCGAATTTTACAAAAACACACAAATATTTTTATTTGCTTGTTTGCTTGCTTTGCCGCTATGTATCAAGAAAACATCAAGTTGTGTGATTTCTAAAATACTAATAATAATGATTTTATTAGTACTCCAATTGAGAGTCATGTGATATTAATGCCGCTTTGCTAAATCTTGTTATGAAAGAACAATTCTCTGGTAGTCCTAAGAAGATGCTGAATCCCATCTTCATACTTCTGTTGAATTATGCGATATGCAAAAAAAGAAAGATGTGGAATGATATTGTCAAATTGAAATTGTTTTTGTTCTCACTACGAGACCGTGCTAAAACTTGGTTTTCATCCTTGCCTTGAAATAGTATTGATTCTTGGGATAAGTGTAAGGATGCATTTATTGCCAAGTATTTTCCTCCCGAAAAAAATATTTCTCTAAGAAATCAAATTATGAATTTTATGCAACTTGAGCATGAACATGTTGTACAATCTTGTGAGAGAATGAAATTAGAAATTGTCCACTCATGGTTTAAGTTTATGGATGATTATACAAAATTTCTATATGGGAGTAAAGTTTGTTTCTAGAAATCTTCTAGACTCTATCGTAGGTGGAACCTTTATGGAAATCACACTAGGAGACGTTAAAAACCTCCTTGATAATATTATGGCCAGCTACTCTCAATGGCATACTGAAAGAGCCCCAACTAGTAAGAAGGTAAATTTATTGGAAAAAAAATCTATGTTGAGCAATAAAATGGATGCTCTTATGAAAATGGTTGCTAGTAAGAATGCTCGTGTTGATCCTAATGATGTTCCATTATCTACTTTGATTGAGAATATGATTCCGTTGATGTGAATTTTGTCTCTCGAAATAATTTCAATAACAATGCTTATAGAGGTAATTTTAATCCTAGGTCGTATCCCGGAAATTCCTCAAATAATTATGGTAATTCCTATGGAAATAATAATAATAATAATAATAATAGAATACCTACTGATCTTGAAAATAATGTTAAATAATTCGTTAATTCTCAAAAGATTTTTAATGCTATGGTGGAGGAAAAATTGAGTAAAGTTGATGATATGGCTAGGAACATGGATAAAATTGCTCATGATGTGGAAAATCTCAAATATAAAATTGTGCCACCTAAGCTTGATATTAATGATTCCATTAAAGCAATCTATGTCTCCATTAATGAAAGTAAATAAATAACCGCTAGGTTGAGAGCTAAGCGAGAATCCCTAGAAAAGGCTATTTCGCCCGATTTTTACCGTAATCATGATGAAGATATTAAAATGATTGGTGTCTCACCCATATAATATTTATTTAGTAACATAAAACTTGATGAAAAAGGGACTGAAGACGAGTCAACGTTATCTAGAAGGTGTCCTAATTGTTTGGACATTGATGATCTTAATGAAAAAACTAATAAAGGTGGGTTTGGAGAGGTCAAAACTTTAAATAGTGATGTGCCCACTAGTTTGGATTTCAAGGGCTTTAATTATGATAGTTGTTCTTTAATTGAATGTATTTCCTTGTTGCAATCCATGATAAATTCACCCAATGCTTATGAACAAAATGAAGCTTTTACCAAACATATTGTAGAAGCTAGGATGAAAGCTTTAGAAGAAAAGCTAGAGTTGGAGGTTTCAATACCTATGAAATTATATGATGATAGGGAACCTAATATTAAAATAAAAATTAAAAATTATGAGTGCAATACTTTATGTGATTTGGGTGCTAGCGTTTCCACTGTACCAAAATCTTTATGTGATGTGCTAGGCCTTGATGATTTGCACTTAGCGAATCCAACTGTTAAGAAAACATTGGGTAGAATAAATGACGTGTTCATTCTTGCTAATATAAATTATGTTCCCGTTGATTCCACTGTGCTTGATATTGACTACAATCCATTTTGTCCCATAATACTTGGTAGGCCTTTCCTATGTGCCATAAGTGCTATTATTGATATGAAAGAAGGTAATATAAGATTGCAATTTTCATTAAAGAAAGAAATGGAACCTTTCCCTAGAAAGAGAATTAAGCTACCATATGAATCAATTATGAGGGCCACCTGTGGAATTGATTTGAAGGATGACAACACTTGAAACTATGCATTACGCCTAGCTAGGGGCGTAGAACAATAGCTCTTGTCGGGAGGCAACCCAATAGATATCTTTATTTTTCCTTTTTATTTTTTTGTGTTCACACAATTATGCTACTGTCATGATTGTGTTTTTGCGTTTTAATTAGTGTTTGTGCCAAGTAAAGCCTTTGGGATGATTTTGTTGATAGTTGATTTGATTTTGTGAAATAACAGAAACTTTTGTGCCTAGTAGAAGAATTGTTTAAATTCACTGGAACGTGATAAAATTATGAATTTTTAGCACATGATTTATATAAAAATTTCCCAAGTTGTGCTAATTTTTCAAAAAAAATTGAGTGACAGAAATATTGCGTTTGTTAAGATCATTATAGTCTGTTCTGTTTTTGATAGATTCTATTTTCGTTGCATAGTTTGCTTGTTTTAATGAATCTATGGATTGTATCAGTGAGTATAAGTCATGGTGAAGTTAGAATAGAGTAGGTATTATGCAACAATAAAGTATGAATGGGTAGACAACAATACCTAAAGTCTATGATCTTCTTGTTATACTAACGGATCTCATGAGTTTTCTATTGAGTTTTGTGTGCTGAAGTCTTCAAGTTTTGAGTGAGGACACGATGGATGAAGGAATAAGGAGCAGCAAGACCCTAAGCTAGGGGATTTGCAAGGCACCCCAAGTCAATATTAAAGGACAACCAAGCATCTAAGGTTGGGGATGCCCCGGAAGGCATCCCTATTTCGTCTATAATCCATCGGTATATTACTTGGAGCTATATTTTTTTCATCACATGATATGAGTTTTGCTTGGAGCGTCGTGTATTACAGTGGTCTTTCCTTTCTTTACTTTTTAGTTTGCCACAACTGTCGTGGAATTGTCACGGCAGATGTCCTCGTGAAAGGACTTAGTCGTGGAGCCATCGCTACGGGTTAACTTGAAGGGGTTAAAGTGGACACAAAGACACAAGGGTTTATACTAGTTCGGCCCCTTCGATGAAGGTAAAAGCCTATGTCTAGTTGTGATGGAATTGATGTGGTTTCGGTGGCTAGGGAGAAAACAAGATTCGCCTAGGCTCGAGTTGTTGTTGTCTGTCCTTGAACCGCCGCCGGGTCATCCCCTTATATACACGGGTGACGCCCGTCGGTCCACAGAGTCCCACACCGGTTCATACTCGTATCCCAGTTGGTCTCTCTCTTATTCCTAACTTACAATGCAAGTTTACATATCAAGCCGGTTTACGGCTACAGGTTCTAAACCGACTACAGGCCTTGGGCCTTCATCTGCTTAATCACCTTTATACTACTAATGAAGCTAACCCGGCCCAGGTAGGCCGGTTCACACCTAGTAGTAATATCCCCAACATTAGGCCCCAGATTGATTTGAACTGGTTCATGTCAATCCTTCACAAAAATCTTGGTCTTCAACATCTTCTGGTAATTGGTAAACCGCCATGTCGTCATCATCTCTGGTTGCTATAAACCGGCATAATGTCATCATGAAGTTAACATTTATGACACCTTCTTTTATTAATAGATCTGCGATACCCAAGGCTGCAGCTCCACTTCCGAATCTTGTGGCTCCTGGATTCGCGAGCCTGACACACATCCTTTGCCTTATAAATAGGATTGAGGGGTCATTTTCTTTTCTCCCCTTCGTCTCTTTCTCTTCATCTTCCTCACGTCGCCAGCCCCGGAGCTCCGCCGCCGCCGTCGACCTCTGCACCGTCTTGGGCCGCTGCATCAACCTGAACGCACCAGAGCACCGCGGTAGCCTTCCGCGTCTTCTTCAACTCTGGTAAGCCTTCTGTTCTTCTTAACATAGATCTATTCTAGGGTTTCGTGTTCTTGCCGTGTTCATCACTTGTTCATACTCGTACCTAGACTTCTGAACATATCTGTGAAACCCTGCTCTGACTAGCAACAACTTTTTAGCATCTGCCTGTAGTTTTACGCTCAAGTCTATAGATCTCATCCACATTCCTGCCCATTGATCCACTTCTGTTTTGCTTTAACCTTTTGAATATTTTCTGTTTTTTCTGAACTTGCTTCAGATCCATTACTGCAATAAGACTTTGTGAAACCTGTTTCTGCATACTTAGCCATCCGCAACCTCAATTGCTTTCAATGTTTAGATCAGGCGGTTTAACTTAATATAGAAAAAGTTAATAAACCGGTATATACCATTAGTCCCCTTGTTGAACCGCCAGAACTCTTTAGCCATATGATGCCACTTCATAAAAATCCGGTTTAAGTATACTGCCTCCGGTTTAGCATTGTTCATACCAGCGCCTTCTTGAACCGAAATCACTTATTTCTTGTAGATCTCATCATGGCCAAACAAGTATATGAGTGCAACTGGGTTCCTTCTCGTGTCACAGAAACTCAGCTGGATGATTTAGTTTCAATCGGCGCTTTAGACAGCAAAGAGACTATCCACTGGAGGGTTCCTGGTGATGAATGTCCTCCCACACCTCAAGAAGGAGAGGTTGTGATCTTTGCGGATCACTTAGCCCGGGGCTTCAAACCGCCCGGCTCTAAATTTTATCGAGATGTGTTAGCCAATTTTCAACTCCGCCCGCAAGATACTGGCCCCAATTCTGTTACCAACTTATGTCACTTCCAAGTGCTCTGTGAGGTATACCTTCAAGAGCAACCCACAGTTGAATTGTTCAGAGACTGCTTCCACTTAAACCGCCGCACAGAGTTCACTGACGGTCCTAATACCGAATTGGGCGGTGTGGCAATTCAGAAAAGGGAGGAAATCACTTATCCCCATGCCAGACTACACAGTTATCCCAAGGAGTGGAATGCAACATGGTTTTACTGCAAAGATACTTCCCCTGATGACGAAAATCCTTTGCCTGGCTTTCGTCCGGAGCGGCTCAGCAATACACACCCCTTCCCACAAAGGTTAAGTGCCAAGGAAAGGAGTAAATATGCCCCGCAATTATCCAAGCTCCGAGCCTTCATGGCCAACGGTTTAACAGGAGTAGATCTCGCACGTTGTTGGATATCATGGAGCATACTGCCTCTCAGCCGGTGCTCCGGTTTAATGTGCGAGTATACTGGTAGCGTTGATGACCCACTCCAACACACCAACATCCAGCTCTCCGATGATGAAGTCATAGAGGCTGTAAAGAAAATGTTGAACGAACCGGAACACCTCTGCGCTCAAACCGGCCTGCCCCCTTTCTGTGCTACCAACAAACCGCTAGCTGTAAGTTTCTGATTGCGTTTTTTTACTGAACCTGTTATTGCTATCTCTGTCTGACATCAATTGCTGCTTAACCAGGGTGATAATCCGTTTTGGAGCAAGAAGCTTCCACAAGACAAACCGGATAAAGCAGAACGGCCAATTCGGCCAAAGACCAAGGTCATCAAGAAGCCTGCTAAAAAGAGGAAAACCACTGCTTCATCTGATCCGGCTGTTGATGATGATGTGGGTAACTCGGACCCTGAGGTAGAACTCGATTCACTAGGCTTACTTTTTACACGCCTTATTGATGATGATACTTGTCAGGACGACGCTGAAGCCAGTAATGCTGGTGTCGCTGAGGTAATTATTCTCTCTTCCGATTCAGATCCTTTGCCTTTGCCAAAATTTCGCCAGGCAAACCGGAAAGTTAAATTTTCTCATCCTCTTGCTTATTTGGATCCCAAATTTCTTATGAAGACTCAGCAACATAAAGCTCGCCGCACAACCCGGCACAGCGGCCAGGTAGTTACCTCCGCCGGTTTACCAAACAGTCCAGTTCGAAAACGCCGCTCTGAGGTCTCCGACCTTTTTATTAATTTATGTCCTAAAGCGGGCTTCATCCATCAACCTCTTAATCCATCTGACTCCGATTATCAGGTTACTTCTTATTCTTCCTCTGGTGAATCGTCGGCCACTCAGCTGCCACCACTGAAAACGATTCTTGGGTAAGCTAGACTGAACATATGCTTCTGGTATACCACGTTATAACTTATGCTGTTTCTTGACTCTTTGTTTCTCTTTCAGGGCTAAACCTAAACCGAGCAAGAAAGCCCGCCTGGATAAAGCGGCCGAGGAAGACACTGCCCCTGAACAGGATAAAACACCAGATCTTGAAGCGTTCGTTCCTGAGGATATTCCCAATGATTCTCCTTTGCAAGATGATGCCATTGCTGATAAAAGGCCTACCGATACCTCAGTCCCTGTTAACCAGCCTGCCAGCTCCGTCCGGATTGATAGACCCTGCAGTCCTTCAAAGCCTGCCGATAAACCGACTGCGCCAACGCAAACCGGCGAGTCCAAGGATGATGACGTTGTAATTACCGGTGTAGGTCGCTTTGAACCAGGGAATCCTGTCGCTTTGGCCAAGCATACCGTGAAAGAAGATTTTTCTGCCGTAAACAAAGGCAAATGGGATGTTGATCTGGAAACATATGCTACTCTGAGTGCCCGAGATCTTCATTCTGGTTACTTGAACCGGCTATATACTAGTCGTGACTGTGAAGCTGGCATGGTAAAGATGATGAGAGATAAATTTGAGGTAACTTCCTTGTGCTTCTTCTTTCTTTAATTACTGCCACTGTATTAATCCTCCTAGCCCCCAAGGGCCGGTTTGTAACTTTCTTCAATCCGGGACTTGCATATAGTTCTCAACACTTTGAAATCCATCCATGTAGCCCCCAAGGGCCGGTTCAACTTAATATAGTTAAACCGGGACTCCAATAAAGATTCTAACATTAGAACATAACTGAGCAAATAGCCATTAGCCCCCAAGTGCCAAGTTGAATACCTGTATTGAGCTTGGGAAAATGGAAGGTGCATTAGCCCCCAAGTATCAAGCGTATAACTTGTTATGTGGTTGGTACTTCAAATTCTTGTACCGTTTGTTGAAAGCCAAGCACTGTCTTTATATAGGCTGAAGTGGGATCAAAGTGGACCGGATTACTGATTTGCAGGATACTTTGAAAACCCAACAAGCTGAAACTGACAAGGCAAAGGCAGAAATAACCAGCGCTTTGAGCATCACAGAACAGCTCAAAGAGGGCTTCAAGAAGGAGCGGACTGATTGGGCTACTGAAAAGGCCGATTTAATAAAAAGAGCTGAAAACGCTGAAGCTGCCCTTAAACCAGTGGTAGACGAGCTGACCGCTGTAAAGCGGCAAGTACATTCCATGACCGCTGCTATCTTTGGTAAGCTCCTTTTGGTTTTCTGGACAACTCTGGCCTGCTTATAATAAATCCGGTTTGTGATCTTTCCTGTATTGTTGCAGGTACACGCATTGGTCACTTAGGGCCAGATGCTCGGAAGAAGCTAAAGGCTGCCTACACTTTAATTGAACAGCTGTATACCGGAGCGCAGCGGATCATCACCACTGCATCTCATAATAATCCGGCACCCACTTTAATCCAGGACACTCTTAATAGGTTGTCAATGCTTCCTGCTCGGATTGAAGAACTGAAAAAATCTGCTGCTCGAACCGGAGCCATCAATGCCTTGATCCGGGCAAAAGCATGGGTGCCGGATTTCGATCCTTTTGAAGTAGCTCAAGGCTATCCCAGCTTGAAGGAAAATGGCTCAGAGTTCAATGAAGATGATTTGAGGGCGATAAACCATGCAGTACGCCCTCTGGCTTGTCAACTGGCTGAGGAGGCAGATTTGTCGCATTATCAAGCTCAGTACAATGATCAGAACAAACGAGTGCCTGCACCAACTCTTGAAGCGGAGAATCTGATTCCTCCAATCCGTAAGCATACTTACGCTCCTGATATTGAACCGTCTTCTTTGATCCATGAAGAGGTTGTCTTTCAAGCTTTAATGGGAATTGACTGGACCACTGCTGATTTCCAGCCAATGGATAGAGATGAGGAAGCTGAAGCGGCGCGGGACGACCCACAACCGTCAGACCGGTTTGACGAACAGGCTTGAACCGGAAGCTGGTTCAAATAGCTGCTTTATTATGATCCGCCGGAACAACAATGATCTTATTTAGGCACCGCGTTGCCTTGTAATAGGATAGTCAATACTTTTGCCTTGAATATGCCTTCGTGCATAAGTGCTGATGCTTTTGCTTGAAATCCTCAATTTATATTTCCTGCAATCAGAAAATCTTGAACTGCGGTGGCGGTTATACCGCCGACCGGTTTATAACTTTGATATATATATATATATATATATATATATATATATATATATATATCAATTTATTCAAAACATATAATCAAATATGCGATACAAAATACCTGCCATCGCTGGGCATGAAGTTGGCTTAGCCAAACTTGAAACGGAGTATTTATAAACCGTTACCATCAAAGGGGAGAAAACAACTCCCATGTAAACCGTGCTGGGTCATTATGAGGCCCCCTGCTACTTCATGATGTTAACAGGAAGTTTAAACCGGGCATATTTCTCCGGAATACAAATGAACCGATTTCCATCAGCTGAACCGGTAAAAAAGTGTTGTTGGTTTAAAGGAAGCACAACAAAAATTGAAAAATAATCATAAGAGAAATATGGCAGCAAAGGCAATGATAAAAACCGTTGCAAAAACATGCTTTACTGAGCTGATCAGATGGTGTTACCACGGTCGGACAGGACCAAGCCCCCAATAGGAGTGCCAATGGTTCAAGTCAGCCAGGTCCCCAAATGAAACCGTGGCATTTATGCCGATCAAAAGGTGTGGCAATGGTTCGGGTTCGACCAAGCCCCCAAGTGATTTTGTGGCCTTAGGCCGATCAAGAGGCGTGACTGGTTCAGACTTGACCATGTCCCCAAGTGATCTGGTGGCTTTCGCCAATCAAAAGGTGTCGCGTTGGTTCGGACACGACCAAGGCCCCAAGTGATATCACAAAGCTTTTTTGAAAAGCTAATTTCAAGGGGTAAACCGAAGGCCGTTTTAAAACAGAACCACTCCATGTAACCAGGCATGATATGAAAGGACAGAGACCCTGCTTTAGCTGAGGCTCCGGTTTTATTATATCAATGATAATATATACACTGTCATAATATGTACATAGATAGAGCCGATGGCTCAAGTGTAGTAAGGCCAAAGATGAGCTATATTCCACGGCCTGTTGGTCTCCTCCTCTGATGTGCGTGAGTCTTTATGCTCTCGAATATCAATCAGATAGTACGACCCATTGTGCAGATTCTTGCTGACCACGAAAGGTCCCTCCCAAGGTGGGGATAACTTGTGCATACCTGTCTGATCTTGGATGAGCCGAAGCACCAAATCTCCTTCTTGAAAAGTTCTGGTTCTGACCTGGTGACTGTGATAGCAACGAAGATCTTGTTGATAAATCACCGAGCGGGCAGCCGCTATGTCACGCTCCTCATCTAATAGGTCCAAAGCGTCTTGCCGTGCTGTCTCATTGTCCGCTTCAACATAAGCCGCCACACGAGGAGAATCGTGCCGGATATCACTAGGGAGAACCGCCTCTGCTCCGTAGACCATAAAAAACGGTGTGTATCGTGTAGATCGGTTGGGCGTAGTGTTGATACTCCATAGCACAGATGGTAGCTCTTCAACCCAACATCCCGGTGTTCTTTGCAATGGAACCATAAGCCGGGGTTTGATGCCTCGCAAGAACTCTTGATTAGCTCGTTCTGCCTGCCCATTGGAGTGGGGGTGAGCCACTGATGATACGTCCAGTCTGATGTGCTCACGTTCACAGAATTCCTTCATAGCACCCTTGGATAAATTGATACCATTCTCAATAATGATACTGTGTGGAAAGCCAAACCGGAAAATCACCTTTTTAATGAACTGCACCGCTGTAGCTGCATCACACTTGCTGACAGGCTCCGCTTCAACCCACTTGGTAAACTTGTCAACTGCCACCAAAAGGTGGGTTTTCTTATCCTTGGATCTTTTAAAAGGTCCGACCATATCCAGCCCCCATGTTGCAAACGGTCAAGTAATTGGAATCATCCTCAATTCTTGAGCTGGCACATGAGCACGCCTTGAAAATTTCTGACAGCCATCACACCGTTTAACCAAGTCCTCCGCATCAGCATGAGCTGTCAACCAGTAAAACCCGTGACAAAACGCTTTAGCCACCAGAGACTTTGAACCGGCGTGGTGACCACAATCCCCTTCATGGATTTCGCGTAAAATTTCACAACCTTCCTCAGGAGAGACGCAATGTTGAAACACCCCTGATACACTGCAATGATGCAATTCGCCATTGACAATTGTCATAGATTTGGATCGCCGGACTATCTGCCTGGCTAGAGTTTCATCCTCTGGCAACTCTCCCCGGTTCATGTACGCAAGATAAGGAACTGTCCAATCTGGTATAACATGCAGGGCTACCACCAATTGAGCCTCCGGATCAGGAATAGCCAAATCCGCTTCACCTAGGAGCTTGACTGACGGATTGTGCAACACATCAAGAAAAACATTAGGCGGGACCGGTTTACGCTGAGAGCCCAACCGGCTTAAAGCATCCGCCGCTTCATTTTTTCAACGATCCACGTGATCCACCTGATAACCCTTGAAGTGACCTGTGACAATATCCATCTCATGACGATATGCAGCCATGAGTGGGTCTTTAGAATCCCAAGTGCCAGACACCTGTTGAGCTACGAGGTCCGAGTCACCGAAGCACTTAACCCGACTTAGATTCATCTCTTTAGCCATCCGGAGACCATGGAGCAAGGCTTCATACTCAGCTGCATTATTAGTACAAGGGAACATTAAGCGGAGAACATAACAAAACTTATCACCTCATGGGGAAGTTAACACGACTCCAGCCCCCGAGCCTTCCAATTGCCTGGATCCATCAAAATGGATAGTCCAATATGTGTGATCCGGCTTCTCCTCTGGTGCTTGCAACTCAGTCCGATCATTGATGAAATCGACAAGTGCTTGAGACTTCACCGCTGTCCGGGGTACGTACTTCAATCCGTGCGACCCAAGTTCTATAGCCCACTTGGCAATCCGGCCAGTCGCCTACCGGTTCTGTATGATATCGCCCAAGGGAGCTGAACTGACCACTGTGATAGGGTGCCCTTGGAAATACTGCTTCAACTTCCGGCTTGCCATGAAAACTCCATATACCAGCTTCTGCCAATGCGGATATCTTTGCTTGGATTGAATAAGCACCTCGCTGATATAGTAAACCGGCTGCTGAACCGGATACTCCTTGCCTGCCTCCTTGCGTTCTACCACAATAGCCACGCTAACTGCACGAGCATTGGCCGCTACGTATAATAATAACGGCTCCTTGTCGACCGGAGCTGCAAGACCGGGCGGATTGGCTAATTGCCGCTTCAAGTCCTCCAACGCTTCGTCAGCAGCCAGACTCCAGACGAATTGATCTGTCTTTCTCAGCATCTGGTATAAAGGGATGGCCTTCTCTCCGAGGCGGCTGATAAACCGGCTCAGCGCGGCAATCCGACCCGCCAAACGCTGAACATCGTTGATACACTTCGGTTTAGCCAGGGAGGTGATAGCCGTAATCTTCTCCGGATTAGCCTCGATTCCTCTGTTGGACACAAGAAAGCCCAGTAACTTGCCTGCCGGAACACCAAAAACACATTTGGCCGGGTTAAGCATCATCTTGTAGACCCGCAAGTTGTCAAAGGTTTCCTTCAAATCATCAACCAGCGTCTCCTTCTGCCTTGACTTGACTACAATATCATTCACATAGGCGTGCACATTGCGGCCGATCTGCTTATGCAGGCAGTTCTGTACACATCGTTGATAAGTGTCTTGGGCGCTCTTGAGCCCAAAAGGCATAGATACATAGCAGAAGGCTCCAAAGGGAGTAATGAACGCCGTCTTCTCCTGGTCCTTAACCGCCATTTTGATCTGATGATACCCAGAATACGCATCCAAAAAACTCAAACGCTCACAACCCGCCGTGGTGTCAATAATCTGGTCAATGCGAGGGAGGGCAAAAGGATCTGGTAGACAAGCCTTGTTAAGATCCGTGTAATCCACACACATATGCCAAGTGCCATTTTTCTTAAGAACCAGCACCGGATTAGCAAGCCACTCTGGATGGAACACTTCAATGATAAAACCAGCTGCTAAGAGCCTGGCCACCTCCTCCCCAATAGCTTTGCGCCTCTCTTCGTTAAACTGGCGGAGAAATTGCTTTACCGGTTTATACTTAGGATCAACATTAAGAGTGTGCTTAGCGAGTTCCCTCGGTACACCTGGCATGTCAGAAGGCTTCCATGCAAAAATGTCCCGATTCTCACGGATGAAATCGATGAGCGCGCTTTCCTATTTAGGGTCCAAGTTGGCACTGACAGTGAACTGCTTAGACGAACCGCCAAGCACGAAGTCAACAAGCTTGGTCTCAGCCGCTGATTTGAACTTCAGATCTGAATCATGCTCCATAGTTGGCTTCTTCAAAGGGGTCATGTCCGCCGGATCAACATTGTCCTTATAATATTTTAACTCCTCCGTGGCACAAACCGACTCTGCATAGGCTGCATCACCTTCCTCACATTCCAAAGCAACCTTGCGGCTCCCATGAACTGTTATTGTCCCTTTGTGACCCGGCATCTTGAGCTGCAAATAGATAACAAGGCCGTGCCATGAACTTGGCATAAGCCGGCCGCCCAAACAAGGCGTGATACGGGCTCCGGATCTTCACCACCTCAAAGGTTAGTTTCTCCGATCGGGAATCATGTTCGTCCCCAAAAGCCACCTCCAGGGCTATCTTACCAACAGGATATGCTGATTTGCCAGGCACACACCATGGAACACCGTATTAGACGGTCTGAGATCCTTGTCTGTTAGCCCCATGCGGCGGAATGTCTCATAGTACAGGATGTTAATACTGCTCCCTCCATCCATGAGTACCTTGGTGAATTTATAACCTCCCACCTGAGGGTCTACCACTAATGCCAACTGGCCTGAATTGTCAACCCAGGGGGGGTGATCCTCCCTGCTCCACACGATAGGCTGCTCTGACCAGCGTAAATAACGCGGTACGGCCGGTTCAACAGAGTTCACTGCTCGCTTATGAAGTTTACGGTCGCGCTTATCCGAGCTAGTTGTGAAAACGTGATATTGCCCATTGTTTAACTGTTTTGGCTGGCTCTGATAACCCGACCGCTGCTGCTGCTGCTGTTGGTTGTAACCCCCTTGACCGTTCTGATTATCCTGGTCATTATTACCGCCCTGATTGAAACCTGAACCGGAAGCTCCATCGTGACCCGGCCCATGGAAACCGGATCCTGAGCCACCACCTGACCCACGGTCATACCGGAAGGCATTAGAGTTTTTAAATTCCTGCATAATGAAACAATTCTTCCAAAGGTGGTTAGCCGGCGCTTCCTTCGTCCCGTGTTTTGGGCAAGGCTGATTCAGCAAATAGTTTAAGCGATCCGGGTTAGGATTTGGAGCCCCATTGCGATTCGCCGCTTTACCTCTGCGCCGCTGACCCTTGTCCTGCGCATTAGTGTTAGCCACAAAGTCCATACTGCCATCCGCCTTACGCTTGCCTCCGTTTCCATGGCCCGCCGGTTTGTATTGATGCCCCTTAGAGTTGCTATTCTTTTTTCCCTTCCCTGCTTCGTCATCGTCAGTCTCAGGATCCTTGGTACTATCAGAATCAGCATACTTCACTAAAGCGGCCATGAGAGTTCCCATGTCATTACAGAACCGCTTCATATGCCCTAACTTTTGCTTTAGAGGCTTAAACCGGCAGTTGCCCTCCAGGGTTAAGATCGCAGAGTCAGCATTGATCCTGTCAGACGAGTGCAAGACTTCAGAAATGCGGCGTACCCAATGGGTTGTTGACTCTCCGTCCTCCTGAACACAAGCCGCCAAGTCTACTATGGACTTAGTCTGCTTACACGTGTCTTTGAAATTCTGGATAAACCGGGTCCGCAACTGGGCCCATGAACTGATAGAATTAGGCGGCAGGCCCTTCAACCAAGTACGGGCTGTGCCTTCAAGCATCATGGTGAAGTACTTTGCACACGCTGTCTCATCCACATCCAGCATCTCCATTGCCATCTCATAACTCTCTACCCACGCTTCTGGAGATAAATCGGCAGTGTAATTCGGCACCTTGCGCGGGCCCTTGAAGTCCTTGGGCAGGCATACATTGCATAAAGCGGGGACTAAACAGGGCACTCCCAAGCTAGATGCGACCCCTGGCCCGGTAGAAGTGGTAGGACGAACCGGTGTAAGCTGATCCGCCTCGTTCTATGCTGCTAACTCGGCCTCCCTTCATGCCCGGGCCCGGTCCACTACATCCTGAGCATCGTGAACTCCACCGGCCAGGTTATTGCCACGGGCCGCTTCATGGCCCCGCGCATTGCTTGATATGGCTGGTCCATCCAGGCACCTACTATAGCTCCGGCTTGGACGAGGTGTGGAATGAATCCGATCGCGGATGTATGAATATGCCTCCTGTTGAATCAAAGTGGTCCGGAGAAGTTCCTTAACCCGACGCGTCTCTATTGCTTGCAGAGAGTTTCCTTCGACCGGGATAGCTTCTAATCGCGCAGCAGCTGCGACAAGATTGTCCATAGGATTAGAATAATGACCCGGAGGTGTCTGGACCGATGGAGGAATCACAATGTTCTGCCGAGGAGGTTCCATCAGGCGGGGCTGGACCGTCGCTCCTGGCCCTGGTGCTTCGAGCCGGTTTACCTCCAGGTGCCCCGGCGGATTACTGGTTCCAGCTCCCGGAGTGTGAAAGAGATTTCGAGGGTCAAACCCTAACGGCAGGCGTGATCTGTGCTTCCGCTTCAAGACTTCCTGCGATGCGTTCTGGTCGAGCATGAGTTTATAAGCCTGGGCGTCCAAAGCGGCCCGCTCTGCGGCCATCCTGTCTTTCTCTGCTGCCAGGTCGGCTTTGGCTTGTGCGATCTGCTCTCTCACCTTTGCAACTTCTCCATTATGGGCTTCCTGATCCGCCGGATTGGCCTCTGCCATAAGTACAGCTAGTGCATCAAATAGGTCAGACAGAACTTGAACCGACGGGCGCACAAGGCCTCCCGCCCCTGCTGCCGCTGCCGCTGTTGATCCGGAGAACATTGCTGCTGCGGTCGAGGAGTGATTCGCTGCCTGCGTACCGGCCATGAATATTCCAACTCGGTTGATCTGCTCAGGGGGGTCCGGAATACTGTCGCCATCGGAACAGCCCCTGATCTGGTCGTCTTGCAACTGGTACAATGATTCTGTCTCTCTGGTTGAGGACTCGTCGCCGGAATAGACGACGGTCTCGCTACCATATTCTGACTCGTCCCCATGCTCTCCTCCATGGATGACTCCCACGAAGGCACGCCTCCCGGCCGGTTTAACCCGGGTAGATCTCGCACGCTGAGCCGTCTCGACGAGGTCGGTGCGGATGTCCGGCTCAGGCCCAGGCTCACCAATCTTGCCGATAAAAACGTGTACGCCACCAAAGGGGACCCGGTACCCGTACTCGATCGAGCCGGCTTCAGGACCCCATCCTGCATCGTCGATGTAGAGCTTGCCGCGACGACTCTTGGTCATCCGGCCCACAGCATAGCCTTCGAGTCCTTTGAGCTTTCCCTCCAAGATCATCAAACCGTCATGCGATAGCCCCACGGTGGGCACCAACTGTCGTGGAATTGTCACGGCAGATGTCCTCGTGAAAGGACTTAGTCGTGGAGCCATCGCTACGGGTTAACTTGAAGGGGTTAAAGTGGACACAAAGACACAAGGGTTTATACTAGTTCGGCCCCTTCGATGAAGGTAAAAGCCTACATCTAGTTGTGATGGAATTGATGTGGTTTCGATGGCTAGGGAGCAAACAAGCTTCGCCTAGGCTCGAGTTGTTGTTGTCTGTCCTTGAACCGCCGCCGGGTCATCCCATTATATACACGGGTGACGCCCGTCGGTCCACAGAGTCCCACACCGGTTCATACTCGTATCCTGGTTGGTCTCTCTCTTATTCCTAACTTACAATGCAAGTTTACATATCAAGCCGTTTACGGCTACAGGTTCTAAACCGACTACAGGCCTTGGGCCTTCATCTGCTTAATCACCTTTATACTACTAATGAAGCTAACCCGGCCCAGGTAGGCCGGTTCACACCTAGTAGTAATATCCCCAACAACAACCATATTTTTTGCACACACCATTGAGAGGGGCACACATTTATTCATGATTTGTTAGAATACTCTATGTGCTTCACTTATATCTTTTGAGCTAGGCAGTTGCTCTAGTGCTTCATTTATATTTTTTAGAGCACAACGGTTGTTATAGTTTAAAGGAATAGTTGCACTCTTATGCTTCACTTATATCTTTTTGAGAGTCTAATAACACTGGTATGCGTTAGTGCTATACAAATGGTTTTAAACCCCTTTCCGCAATGGTATTTGGAACCTCGCCAAGTGAGTGTGGGAGATAGGGGGTGAGGGAGTCCTGGACTATGGGGTCCTCGAGGAGTCAGCCTATGTGACATGGGCCAGACTGATGGGCCGTGAAGATACAAGGTAGAAGGACCTCCCCCGCATCCGGATAGGACTCTCCCTTGCGTGGATGGAAAGCTTAGCATTCAGATCATGTACCCTCCTTTCTCTGTAACCGACTCTGTACAACCCTAGATCCCTCCGGTGTCTATATAAACCGGAGGGCTTAGTCCATAGGCAGAAACACAATCATACAGGCTAGACTTCTAGGGTTAGCCATCACGATCTCGAGGTAGATCAACTCTTGTAAACCCCTATACTCATCATAGTCAATCAAGCAGGAAGTAGGGTATTACCTCCATTAAGAGGGCCCGAACCTGGGTAAACATCGTGTCCCCTTCCTCCTCGTTACCTTCGATCCTTAGACGCATAGTTCGGGACCCGCTACCCGAGATCTGCTGCACCGACTTTGGTGCTTTCATTGAGAGTTCCACTATGTCATCACCAGAAGGCTCGATGGCTCCATCAACCATCCACAACAATTTCGCCCCGAGGGAGACTTTTCTCCCCGTCCGGAGGGGATCGTTTCAGCGGCCGGCGGGGAATCACTCCTGGCTCACTCTAGCCTCACCGAGCCAAATTCACCTCTGTGCACCAACTCCGAACTCTCGAGGTCCGTGTTATACGAGCTCGGCCAGGGAAATCCTGTCCCACCCCACTCCATGGATTCTTGCTTCCCTATCCAGACCCCACTCCTAAACGAGGCTCTGGACTTAATGCAATCTCTCGCCATTATAGAAGGATCGCCGCCAAACTATTCCCAGCCCGCACTAGGGGCTGAGAGTGGGGAATTTTACGTCCCACCCACCATCCATTTCATAGCCACTGTCGAGGATCTAACCGACATGCTCGATTACGCTTCTAAGGACATCGACGGCATGGACGATGATGCCGAAGAAGAGCAAATCCAGAACCCACCGCTTACTGGACGCTGGACGGCTACTTCCACATATGATGTGTATATGGTGGACACACTCAAAGAGGATGGCGATGAAGGTGTGAAGGACCCAGTTGAGAATAATTCCCCTGTGGCACCACCAAAGCATCATCGTCAGTGGTGCCGCTCTAAACCGCGCCGAGAAAAAGAAAGTGATACGTCTCCATTGTATCTACTTTTCCAAACACTTTTGCCCTTGTTCTGGTCTCTAATTTGCATGATTTGAATGGAACTAACCCGGACTGACGCTGTTTTCAGTAGAATTGCCATGGTGTTATTTTTGTGCAGAAATAAAAGTTCTCGGAATGACCTGAAACTCCACGGAGAATATTTTTGGAATTAATAAAAAATACTGGCGAAAGAATCAAGGCCAGGGGCCCACACCTGTCCACGAGGGTGGGGGCGCACCTAACCCCCCTGGGCGCGCCCCTGCCTCGTGGGCCCCCTGATGCTCCATCGACCTCAACTCCAACTCTATATATTCAAGTTTAGGGAGAAAAAAAATCAGGGAGAAGGATTCATCATGTTTTACGATACGGAGCCGCAACCAAGCCCTAATCTCTCTCGGGAGGGCTGATCTGGAGTCCGTTCGGGGCTCCGGAGAGGGGAAGTCATCGTCATCATCAACCATCCTCCATCACCAATTTCATGATGCTCATCGCCGTGCGTGAGTAATTCCATCGTAGGCTTGCTGGACGGTGATGGGTTGGATGAGATTTACCATGTAATTGAGTTAGTTTTTTTAGGGTTTGATCCCTAGTATCCATTATGTTCTAAGATTGATGTTGCTATGACTTTGCTATGCTTAATGCTTGTCACTAGGGCCCGAGTGCCATGATTTCAGATCTGAACCTATTATGTTTTCATGAATATATGTGAGTTCTTGATCCTATCTTGCAAGTCAATAGTCACCTACTATGTGTTATGATCCGGCAACCCCGAAGTGACAATAATCAGGACCACTCCCGCTGATGACCGTAGTTTGAGGAGTTCATGTATTCACTAAGTGTTAATGCTTTGGTCCGGTACTCTATTAAAAGGAGGCCTTAATATTCGTTAGTTTCCAATAGGACCCCGCTGCCACGGGAGGGTAGGACAAAAGAATGTCATGCAAGTTGTTTTCCATAAGCACATATGACTATATTTGGAATACATGCCTACATTACATTGATGAACTGGAGCTAGTTCTGTGTCACCCTATGTTATAACTATAGCATGAGGAATTGCATCCGACATAATTATCCATCACTGATCCAATGCCTACGAGCTTTTCACATGTTGATCCTTGCTTAGTTACTTTTCTGTTGCCACTGTTACAATTACTACAAAACTGCTACTGTTACTTTTGCTACCGTTACCGTTACTTCCATACTACTTTTCTACTAAATATATTGCTGCAGATATGAATTTATCCAGGTGTGGTTTAATTGACAACTCAACTGCTAATACTTGAGAATATTATTTGGCTCCCCTTGTGTCGAATCAATAAATTTGGGTTGAATACTCTACCCTCGAAAACTATTGCGATCCCCTATACTTGTGGGTTATCAAGACTATTTTCTGGCGCCGTTGCCGGGGATCATAGCTCTATTCTTTGAGTCACTTGGGATTTATATCTGCTGGTCACTATGAGGAACTTGAAAGACGAGAAAACTAAGATTTTTCCCTCAACTACGAGGGGAGGTAAGGAACTGCCATCTAGCTCTGCACTTGGTTCTCCTTCTATTTTGAGTAATCTTGCAACACCTAAACCTACTTCTGCTATTAATTCTGATATGTCTCATGTTATTGATGATGCCACTTCTGCTATGCATGATACTTATGATGAAACTACTTCTATGCTTGACAATACTGTGCCATTAGGTGAATTTCTTGATGAACAACTTGCTAGGGCTAGAGAGAATGAAATTATTGAAATTGATAATATTGATGAAAGTGATGATGAACATTCTTCCCCTAGATATGAATTGCCTGTTGTGCCTGAGGGTTATGTTATGGATGAAGAAACTGCTAGAGATTTTCTTGCTTGCAATGATAGATCTGATCTTAAGAAATTATTAGCTAAGCTGAAAGAGAAGTCTCTGAATGCTAGAATGAAATATGACCCTGCTTTTGCTACTTCACCTATCTGTGTTACTGATAAGGATTATGATTTCTCTATCGATCCTGAGATAATTACTTTGGTTGAATCTGATCCTTTTTATGGCTATGAATCTGAACTGTTGTGGCACATCTTACTAAGTTAAATGATATAGCCACCCTATTCACTAATGATGAGAAAACTCGTTACTACTATATCCTTAAATTATTTCCGTTCTCACTTAAGGGTGATGCTAAAACATGGTTTAATTCTCTTGATCCTGGTTGTGTGCGTAGTTCCCAGGATATGATTTATTACTTCTCTGCTAAATATTTCCCCGCTCATAAGAAACAAGCTGCCTTAAGGGAAATATATAATTTTGTGCAAATTGAAGAAGAGAGTCTCCCACAAGCTTGGGGGAGGCTTCTCCGATTACTTAATGCTTTGTCTGATCATCCTCTCAAGAAAAATGAAATACTTGATATCTTTTATAATGGACTAACCGATGCTTCCAGAGACCACCTGGATAGTTGTGTTGGTTGTGTTTTCAGGGAAAGAACTGTTGATCAAGTTGAATTGTTACTGAATAATATGTTGACTAATGAAAACAATTGGACACTTCCTGAACCAACTCCTAAGCCAACTCCAAAGAAAATGTGTTTTCTATTTCTCAGTCCTGAAGATATGCAAGAGGCAAAGAAATCTATGAAAGAAAAGGGTAATAAAGCTGAAGATCTTAAGAATTTACCACCTATTGAATAAATACATGGTCTTGATAACCCGACACAGGTAGTAAAGGTAAATTCTCTATAGATTTGATGAGGGTGATATTCCTCGTTATAAGTCTGCTAGTCAATGCTTGGATGAGTTTGATAATTTTATTGTTAAACAAGAAAACTTCAATGCTTATGTTGGTAGACAATTGAAATGTAATGCTTATATGATTGAACACTAGAGTGATTATATGTCTAGAGTTAAAGGTGAACTTAAACTTATTAGTAAACATGCTTCTATGTTTACCACTCAAGTAGAACAAGTGCTTAAAGATCAAAATGATTTGCTCAATTAATTAAATAATAAGAAAAATGATATGCTGTTAGAGTTGTCACTAGAGGTGGTAGAATGACTCAGGAACCTTTGTATCCTGAGGTCCACCCTATGAGAATTGAGCAAGATTCGCATAGAACTAATGTTGATGCACCTAGTCCTTCTAAAAAGAAGAAAAAGAAAAATGATAGGACTTTGCATGCTTCTAGTGAACCTGTTGTAGACACACCTGAGGATCCCAATGATATTTCTATTTCAGATGCTGAAACACAATCTGGTAATGAACATGAACCTAGTGATAATGTTAATGATGATGTTCATGTTGATGCTCAACCTAGCAATAACAATGACGTAGAAATTGAACCTGATGTTGATCTTGATAACCCACAATCAAAGAATCAACGTTATGATAAGAGAGACTTTGTTGCTAGGAAGCACGGTAAAGAAAGAGAACCATGGGTTCAGAAACCCATGCCTTTTCCTCCTAAACCATCCAAGAAAAGGATGATGAGGATTTTGAGCGCTTTGCTGAAATGATTAGACCTATCTTTTTGCGTATGCGTTTTACTGATATGCTTTAAATGAATCCTTATGCTAAGTACATGAAAGATATTGTTACAAATAAAAGAAAGATACCGGAAGCTGAAATTTCCACCATGATTGCTAATTATACTTTTAAGGGTGGAATACGAGAGAAACTTGGAGATCCAGGAGTACCAACTATACCATGCTCCATTAAAAGAAACTATGTCAAAACTGCTTTATGTGATCTTGGAGCCGGTGTTAGTGTTATGCCTCTCTCTTTATATCGTAGACTTGAATTGAATAAGTTGAGACCTACTGAAATATCTTTGCAAATGGACGATAAATCAACTGCTATACCTGTCGGTATTTGTGAGGATGTGCATGTTGTGGTTGCAAACGTTACTATCTTAACGGACTTTGTTATTCTTGATATTCCTGAGGACGATAGTATGTCGATTATCCTTGGTAGACCCTTTTTGAATACTGCAGGGGCTGTTATTGATTGCAACAAAGGCAATTTCACTTTTCATGTTAATGGTAATGAGCATACGGTACACTTTCCGAGGAAACAACCTCAAGTCCACACTATAAATTCTATTGGAAAAATTCCATCGATTATTATTGGAGGTTTTGAATTTCCCCTTCCTACTATCAAGAAGGTATATGATATTCTTATTATTGGGGATGTACATATCCCCGTTGAGATAACCTAGTGTTATTCGAAATTCTCCGGTTTCATGTTATTTGGAAAGAGTTTGTTAACAAGACTTGATCAACCTTGTTAGTGGATTCCTTTTGATGAGCATGAGACGGATGAAGTTAGAAAGCACAACTCTCTGTACCTTCCTTTTACTTTCTGTTATTTAGATTAAATAAAGCAAAAATAGTATTTTCTGTCTGTTTTCTGAATTATCCGTGCAATAAAAAATACCAAAAATAAAAGTTCTCCAAATGCCCTGAAAATGAGATATGATTTTTTCTAGAATATTTGAGAATATCTGGCGCAGAGAACACACCAGAGGGGAAAACCACCTTGCCACGAGGATCCAGGGCGCGCCCACCCCCCTAGGGCGTGCCCCCAGCCTCGTGGGCCCCTGGTGGCCCCCCTCCACTTATTCCTGCACCCACACACTCCTTCTTCCTCCCAAATAAATCACCAACCAGCTCAAGCATGAGTTCTAGCTCATCTTGCTACCATTTTCGATCTCCTTGCTCAAAGCTCCACTCACGAAACTGTTGTGGGGGATTGTTCTTCGGTATGTGACTCCTCCAATGGTCCAATTAGTTTTTGTTCTAGTACTTTATTCATTGCAAATTTTTGCTGCCTAGGTGACCCTGTTCTTGAGCATGCTTGTCAAATTTATTTGGTCCCAAGTAGTTCTAATGCATGATATAGTCTCTAGGCACTTGTGGGATTAGTTGCTATGAATTTTGTTGAGTTTGGTTCACTTTTATTTTGAGTTGCTAAAATTTTCAGAAATGTCTCAGAGGAAGAAATATGTTTAGGAAAATGTACCAAGGAGATTCTTCAAGGAAGCAAGGACCCAGGCCCGCAATACGTGAGCCAGACGATGAACCACCGAGGGAAGCTCAAGTGCGGCCTTGTGAATGGCCGTCAGAGGAGTTTATGGTCCAAGCAGGCATCAAGGATGAATTTGACGCATATGTGTGTAATGCTGAACTCGAGGGCTTAATGCTAGATAAGTTCCCTCAGTATTACCACTTAACTGACTCCTCTATGAGAAGGTTCAAATTTACATCTTCACGCAATTCTCACACTGTCCTATTTGATCTTTATAATAAATCTTATACCATGGACTTAGAAGATTTTAATACTGCTTGTAAACTCCCGCAATGGGGTAGTGCTAGTGAACCTAGAAAATCTGAATATAAAGATTTTCTTGCTAGTATCACTATGGGGGAATCTAGAGAAATAACACAAGCTACCATAGGGAGCATTCATTTTCCTGCTATACATTATTTTGCTATCTTTATAGGTAGATGCATAAATGGCAAGGACGAGGCATGTCACATGTGTGTTCCGGATCTTAGTGTTCACAAGAGTGTTGTGCTAGGAGATAAACAATATAACTTGGGGGCCATTATTGCACGTAGGTTGCATAATAATAGTTTAAATGGAGACTTGTTTGGTGGGACTTATGCAACCCGTGTGGCTAATTTTCTTGAGATACCCATACATGAAAATGATATGGAGTTGCCTCCCGCTTATCTAGATTATGATGCTATGGTTCGTCATCAGTTTGTTGAGAGGAACGAACAGTTCCTCCAATACCAACTAATCTTTGATAGACGTCGCACTGTCCATGTTGCTCTCCCTGCTCCTGGTTTCTTTGACTTTCAGGCAAAAAGGAGATATATTATAACCATGGAGAAGGCCAACGAGTACGAGAGGAGGACGGAGGTAGCTCGCCTCCAAGCTGCAGCTCATGAGGCCATAGCTGCTGCATCTCAGTATGACCCCAGCTACAACCTTGATCCATGGGGATAGACCAACTTAGGCCAAAAGCCTAAGCTTGGGGGAGTACGTATTTCTCACCGACATTACATTCATGTTCACACACTCATTCCAGTTGTCGGTGCTCATACTATTTCATTGTACTATCCATGTTGGTTTATTTTCTTTTTTCCGCTTTCTTCTTGTGTGTTTGAATAACCTTAAGAAAAACAAACAAAAAAAATTAGCTAGTTTACTTTCCATGCTTGTAGTAGTAGTAATTAAAAGAAAACCCAAAAAGATTTTTCGTTCTTCTTTTGCTTGTTGGGAGCTTTCCCGTGTTAATAGTTTTATTTTTATTTTCTTTGGGGGTCGAGAGGATAAGACCATGATGAAAATGTTGAGTGGCTCTCATATGCATTACCAAGAGCCCATATTACCTTGTATTCTCCCTTGTATTAAATGCTTGCAGATTCCAGCTTAGTCCAATGCACGTGCACTATTATTATTATCCACACCGTTCGGTCGTGCAAGTGAAAGGCAATAATGACGATATATGATGGACTGATTGAGACGAGAAAAGCTGGTATGAACTCGACCTATCTTGTTTTTGTAAATATGATTAGTTCATTGTTCCTAATCCAGCCTATTATGAATAAACATGTTTGCAATGACAATTAGAGATTATAGTTGCTCATGTCATGCTTAATTAGCTATGAGTTTATAATGGTTTACCTTGTGTGCCAACATGCTATTAAAATGGTTGTGATGTGTTATGATAGGGTGGTATCCTCCTTTGAGTGATTCGAGTGGCTTGACTTGGCACATGTTCACGCATGTAGTTGAAACAAAATCAACATAGCCTCCACGATATTTATGTTCATGGTGATTTATATCCTACTCATGCTTGCACTCAATGTCTATTAATTTTAATGCATGTTCATGACTGTTATCGCTCTCTAGTTGGTCGCTTCCCAGTCTTTTTCTAGCCTTCACTTGTACTAAGCAGGAATACTGCTTGTGCATCCACTTCCATAAACCCCAAAGTTATTCCATATGAGTCCACCATACCCTCCTATATGTGGTATCTACCTGTTGTTCCAAGTAAATTTTTATGTGCCAAACTTTAAAACCTCAAATGAAATTCTGTTTTGCATGCTCGAACAACTCATGTATCAACTAGGGCTGTCTATATCTTCCATGCTAGGTGGGTTATTCTCACAAGGAGTGGACTCTGCTCCTCATTCAAGAGAAAATGGCTGGTCACCGAGATGCCCAGTCCCATGCTCAAATCAAATCAAAATAATTGCAAACAAAACTCCCCTAGGATTGTTGTTAGTTGGACGCACCCGTTGTTTCGGGCATGCCATGGATTGATGATTGTTGGTGGAGGGGGAGTATAAACTTTACCATTTTGTTTGGGAAATGCCTATAATGTGTGTAGCATGGAAGATATCGAGATCTCTTGGTTGTTATGTTCACAATGAAAGTATGCCGCTCAAAATATTATTTATCTCTGTTTCAAAAATTGAGCTCTGGCACCTCTACAAATCCCTGCTTCCCTCTGCGAAGGGCCTATCTATTTACTTTTATGTTGATCATCATCCTCTTATTAAAAGGCACCAGTTGGAGAGCACCGCTGTCATTTGCATGCATTACTATTAATTTATATTGAGTATGACTGGATCTCTTTTACCATGAATTACAATGTCTAGTCAGTCCTTGATCTTCAGGGGTGCTCTGCATTTATGTTTTGCGGTCTCAGAAAGGGCTAGCGAGATACCATCTTGTTATATCATATTATGATCGTTTTGAGAAAGTGTTGTCGTCCGAGATTTATTATTATTGCTCGCTAGTTGATTATGCCATTGATATGAGTAAATATGAGACCTAAGTGTTATTGTGAATATGGTTTATTCATAATCTTTGCTGAAAACTTGAATGCTGGCTTTACATATTTGCAACAACAAGAGCAAACAGAGTTTGTAAAAGTTTTTCTTTATCACTTTCAGTTTTTCAACTGAATTGCTTGAGGACAAGCAAAGGTTCAAGCTTGGGGGAGTTGATACGTCTCCATCGTATCTACTTTTCCAAACACTTTTGCCCTTGTTTTGGTCTCTAATTTGCATGATTTGAATGGAACTAACCCGGACTGACGTTGTTTTCAGCAGAATTGCCATGGTGTTATTTTTGTGCAGAAATAAAAGTTCTCGGAATGACCTAAAACTCCACGGAGAATATTTTTGGAATTAATAAAAAATATTGGTGAAAGAATCAAGGCCAGGGGGCCCACACCTGTCTACGAGGGTGGGGGCGCGCATACCACCCCTGGGCGCGCCCCCTGCCTCGTGGGCCCACTGATGCTCTACCGACCTCAACTCCAACTTTATATATTCACGTTCAGGGATAAAAAAATCAGAGAGAAGGATTCATCACGTTTTACGATATGGAGCCGCCGCCAAGCCCTAATCTCTCTCGGGAGGGCTGATCTGGACTCCGTTCGGGGCTCCAGAGAGGGGAATCCGTCACCGTCATCATCATCAACCATCCTCCATCACCAATTTCATGATGCTCACCGCCGTGCGTGAGTAATTCCATCGTAGGCTTGCTGGACGGTGTTGGATTGGATGAGATTTACCATGTAGTCGAGTTAGTTTTGTTAGGGTTTGATCCCTAGTATCCATTATGTTCTAAGATTGATGTTGCTATGACTTTGCTATCCTTAATGCTTGTCACTAGGGCCCGAGTGCCATGATTTCAGATCTGAACCTATTATGTTTTCATGAATATATGTGAGTTCTTGATCCTATCTTGCAAGTCAATAGTCACCTACTATGTGTTATGATCCGGCAACCCCGAAGTGACAATAATCGGGACCACTCCCGATGATGACCGTAGTTTGAGGAGTTCATGTATTCACTAAGTGTTAATGCTTTGGTCCGGTACTCTATTAAAAGGAGGCCTTAATATCCCTTAGTTTCCAATAGGACCCCACTGCCACGGGAGGGTAGGACAAAAGATGTCATGCAAGTTCTTTTCCATAAGCACGTATGACTATATTCGGAATACATGCCTACATTACATTGATGAACTGGAGCTAGTTCTGTGTCACCCTATGCTATAACTATTGCATGAGGGATCACATCCGACATAATTATCCATGATTGATCCAATGCCTACGAGCTTTTCACATATTGATCCTTGCTTAGTTACTTTTCCGTTGCCACTGTTACAATTACTACAAAACTGCTACTGTTACTTTTGCTACCGTTACCGTTACTTCCATACTACTTTTCTACTAAATATTTTGCTGCAGATATTAAGTTATCCAGGTGTGGTTGAATTGACAACTCAACTGCTAATACTTGAGAATATTCTTTGGCTCCCCTTGTGTCGAATCAATAAATTTGGGTTGAATACTCTACCCTCAAACACTGTTGCGATCCCCTATACTTGTGGGTTATCAGAAAGCAATAACGGTACCGGAGACAACAATACTCCAGATAACACCGAAGACCAAGAAGCCCCTATCGAACCAACATCCGAAGATGATGAGTGGGAGGAGGGGCAAGTAAACCCCGACGACACCCTTGAGGACGAGGGCTCGGAGGATAGTAACTACGTGCCGATATTCGAAGAAGACAAGAGCCTCAGCGATGAAGAATTCATCGTGTCAGAGGAACCCTGCGAACAAGAGCGCTTTCAGCGCCGGCTGATAGCCACGGCAAGAAGCCTGAAAAAGAAGCAGCTGCAGCTTCAAGCTGATCAGGATCTGCCAAATGACAAATGGACTGATGTCCTGGCAGTTGAGGAATACGGCCTCGAACGCCTAACCAAGAGTTACCCGAAGCGCAAACTGTTGCCCCAATTCGACAACAAGGCCCTAGAGCCTATACTGCCCAGGTGTAATGCTACTGACGGACCTGACCAACCACCACGTGGCCGGGACAGAGCGGCAACTCAAGCCGAACACCCGCCTGCACCACCCCGCCATGAAGGTAGAGAGATAACAGCTGCAGGATACACCTATGACCTATGACAGGACCTGGATAATAGAGCCGGTTAGACCAGATCAATATATGGATCAAGGTGGCATGCCCCAGCGCGAGAAGACGACCATCAAGCCTGGGACGACAAACACAACCTCACCCGGGCTGAAAACCGCATACGAACACCATCCGAACTGCGTCATGACGTAGCCCGATATAGAGGCGTCGCGCACCCCCTATGCTTCACCGATGAGGTAATGGAGCACCAGTTCCCAGAAGGGTTCAAACCCGTGAACATCGAGTCATACGATGGCCCAACAGATCCCGCAGTATGGATTGAAGATTTCCTTCTCCACATTCACATGGCTCGCGGTGATGATCTACATGCCATCAAATACCTCCCCCTTAAACTTAAGGGGCCAGCTCAGCACTGGTTAAACAGCCTCCTAGAAAACTCTATTGGAAGTTGGGAAGACCTAGAGGATGCCTTTAGAGACAACTTCCAGGGCACTGATATCCAACCTCTGGACGCCGATGACCTCATTCACATAGTCCAGCAGACCGGATAGTTAGCCAGAAAATTCTGGACCCGGTTCCTAGTCAAAAAGAACCAAATTGTTGATTGTCCGAACATCGAGGCTCTAGCGGCCTTCAAACACAGCATCCGCAACGAATGGCTTGCCCGAAACCTCGGCCAAGAGAAGCCGAAGTCCATGGCAGCCCTCACACCACTCATGACCCGCTTTTGCGTAGGCGAAGATAGTTGGCTGGCTCGTAGCAGCAACAGTACCAGTGATCCTGGCAATTCCGAAGCAAAGAACAGAAATGGCTGGCCCCGACGTAATAAAAACAAGTGTCGGAGCAACACTGAAAATGCCGAAGACACGGCGGTCAACGCTGGATTCACTGGCTCCAAGCCCTGTCAACGGAAGAGGCCATTCAAAAGAAATAAGGACGGCTCATCTAGCCTGGACCAAATACTCGATCGACCTTACCAGATTCACGGCACCCCTGACAAGCCTGCTAACCATACCAATAGAAGTTGTTGGGTCTTCAAATAGTCCGACAAGTTAAACACCAAGCACACAGGGAAAGGGTCGCCCAACGAGGATGACAATGAGGAGGCTCGCCCGCTGAACACAATGGGACAGAAGAAATCCCCCCCCCCCTCGAGGTCAAGACGGTGAAACATGATATACGCTACTCACATCCCCAAAAGGGAGCGCAAGCGTGCGTTAAGGGACGTCTATTCGATGGAGCCAGTCGCCCCAAAATTCAACCCATAGTCAGCATGCCCGATCACCTTTGATCGCAGGGAGCAACTGACCAGTATCCGTCATGGAGGATCAGCCGCATTGGTCCTCAACCGAATTATCGATGGATTCCACCTCACGAGAGTCCTCATGGACGGCGGCAGCAGTCTTAATCTGCTCTATCAGGACACAGTCCAGAAAATGGGTATTGACTCATCAAGAAGCAAGCCCACCAAAACTACCTTTAAAGGAGTAATACCTGGTGTAGAGGCCCGCTGCACGGGCTCAATCACATTGGAGGTCGTATTCGGTTTGCCGTACAACTTCCAAAGTGAAGACTTGATCTTCGACATCTTCCCTTTCAGCAGTGGCTATCACGCACTGCTCGGACGAACTGCATTTGCCCGCTTCAACGCGGTCCCACATTATGCTTATCTAAAACTCAAAATGTTAGGACCACACGGTGTTGTAACAATTCATGGAAACATGGATCGCTCCCTCCGTACCGAGGAACACACCGCGGCCCTCGCATCGGAAGTGCAGGTCGGCCTTATCAAGCCGAACACATCGGCAGTCAAGCCACCGGAACCTATCAAACGAGTCCAGACCACCCTGCAGAATGATAGTCCATCTTGTCAGGAGCTCGATTGGCAATCTGGCCTCTATCTTCGCCCCAACCAAGTAGTAGTGTATGTGTCGCGCGCTCATAACTACGCACTAAAAATACCATGGGCGGCGATGGAGGCATATCAAAGATAAGGTCCACAATATGGCTCAACCATATCCGGACCCTCATCTATCTTTTTCTGAACTTCATTTTTTTCTTTTCAGGTTCTTTACAACCCACATCACACTTTTTATGGTGTCAAGGGCCCTTTTTCCGGCCCCTTATGAAAACTTATCCATTAATCCTCTCAAAGGATCGCACACCAAGGCAAAAAGCAGCATAGATGTACGATGGATTACTTAAAGGATCCTTCAAGATCACCTCCCCCCTTGTTCTTAAATACCTGTACACAGCTTTCCCTTTCGCTTGACATGTAAAATAGCCTCAATGCTTATAACATTATTTGTACAAATACGTTTCGACGTACCAATCATACTATAATGGAAACAATTTTTCGCCCAAATTATTTGGTACTAACTTATTCCTTCTTCTATATTTTTTTGTGTTTTATCATCTAATTGTCATGTACACCTCGGCTTGACCTAAATCGCCAGGGGCTCCATTCAGCCGCGTCCCGAACTCCAAACACTTTATTAAATTTACCATAAACTCCAAACACTTTCATAAGTGCAATTCGGCGTCCCGAACCTAGCATTATATGCATCAGCTCTGAATCATGTCTTGGGTCAATAGTTGGGTTGCCCGGCTCCTGTGGTTACTACCTTACGTTCCGATTGTTCAGCTAAGGAAGTAAAGGGAGAACAACTGCGATTGTGTTTCTGGTTGGCCGTATAAACGCCTCAGTAGAGAAAGCCGAAAACTGACTGTCATGATGCGGCGAGAGCTAGTCAGCTATTCGGTGACTCAGTACAAATCTCTTGCGATTTTTTCCATGTCATACGAAGGACTAGTTTTTACCTGGTCAGGTGTCTACAACACTCGAGTTCGGATAGTCGAACAATACCAGGGGCTACGCCTACAATCTTATTGTCAAACTCCTATGGCTAAGTGGGAGTGATAAAGCCACATAGTCTGATTGCCTGGTTTGCCGCACCAGCACCTCCTTCAAGGACCAAATCGCTGGGTTAACTGTGCTTTTGTGCTGTTCCGAACACCCCCATAGTATCTACGCGAGGGGCTGAAGCCGACGACTGGCCAACTCTCAGATTTAATAAACGGACGCAACGGAGGATAAATAATTTCAGAGGAAACAAGACTAAAATTATAAAAAGGCTATGTTTTCATTACAAAGTTTGGGCATCATAGATACATTCATTCAAAAATGATGTCCTTCGAACACAGGCCCCTATAATGCGGGATCCTTCAAGGACGTCGTTGAAATACTTCTCTGGCATACGATGCTCCTTGCTCGCGGGCGGTCCTTTGGTTGCAAGACTGGTGGCATTCATCTTCGCCAAATGTACCTTGACACGGGCGAAGGCCATCCGGGCACCTTCGACGCAGACCGACCGCTTTATAGCATCTAACCATGGGTAGGCATCGACCAGCTGCTTCACTAGCCCAAAGTAGCTATTAGGTATTGGTTCGTTTGGCCAAATACGGACTATGACATCCTTCATGGGCAGCTCGGCCATCCTATGTAGCTCGGTCAGCTGTTTTAGCTAATCGCTGAGGGGCAAGGGCTGCTCTTCCTCTTCAGCTCGGAAGAAATCCGCAACATCTGCAACACTTCGGAGCAGATCCGCAAACGCTCCTGGAGAACTCCAAACGCGTGTCAGAAAGGTGTACATTCTCCTTACAAACTTGCTCTAGATATTAAAAACATTACCCGCCACGATCTACTTGGCTTCTAGGATCTCCTGGCACGCGCCTTGGGCTTCTACCCGAGCCTCCTTTGCACTTTGGAGCGCAGTAGCAAGTTCAGAGTCTCGCTCCGACACCTCATGCTCCAAAGACTCACATTTTCTTATAGCATTTGTGAGCTCTTGTTGGACTTCATCCAACCTCGCCTCATGCTTTTGGAGGGCGGTTCATTCCTTGTCCGCCTCCTTTTTGGCTTCGGCAAGCGCACTCTTGAGGGCTTCGACCTCAGATGTGTCAACTTTGAGCATAAAAACAAAGCTCAATCAAATAACAAAATGGAACTCATATCAGTTCATATCTGCTTCCGTATAACATACCCTATTTTGCATCCAGCCTCCGCTTTAGTTCGGAGACTTCGTCCACATGTGAAGCTGCTGCTAGCTTCACAGCCTGCTCATCCAAGTGGACATATATGTTAGCTCCTATGAAGTTTTACTCGTCCTCTGTTCGACCCTTCTTCGTGAAACGTCGAACAGAGTCTCAGGGGCTACTATCTATATACAGGTATTCCTTTTGTAAATAACCAAAAATATATTACTTCACATACCTCAAAGCATGTTAGAAGGCTAGTGTAAGCTTGGTTCAATCCGCTTTTAGCAGACCGAACCTTTTCAACCATCGTACGCATAAGGGTACGGTGTTCCTCCACAATGGAAGCACTTTGAAGCGCTTCCATCAGAATGTCCAGCGCCTCCAGATTGATAGAGGATGCCGGTGGAGACGCAGGGCCCCCTTCGCTCAAAGAAGGCTGATGTTCCGATTCCGGAGCCTCGTGGCTCTGGAATAATATTCGGTTGCGGGACGAATTGAGCGTTGCCCACATCGCCGGTCTCTAGGAGGGGTGATTCCCCCCTCTCTTCGGCAACAGAGGTGTTACCCTCCACCACCACCTTCACGGCCTCTTGTACCTCCCCATGACCTGGAGAGGTTCTTTGGGATAACACTTCGGTGTTATCCATGGCAGTGGGTGGAGAGATCTGCGGAGGCGACTAGCTCTCCATCGCGTTCGTCCCTAGAGAGTTCCCAGATGACGATGATCATTGGGGGAGATCACGAGCCGGGCTATAATGCGCAATTCAGTATGTTAAAATAGTAAGGCATAAAATCGGATATGTGTATGGTGTCTTCAGATACTCACGATTCAGCCAAGGGCTTCGGCCTGGGGTGCCGCTTTAGGATGGCATCGGCATCCACTTCGGAGTCATCCGAAAGGGAGGGTTCTCCCTTCTTGGTCGCCTCCACCTCCAGATCCGCGGAAGCCACCCTTTTCTTCTTCCTCCCCTTAGGGGGAGAGTTGCTCTCTTCCTCCTCTACGTCCTCGTCATGAGAGGAGGAGGACTCAGTGTCTTCGGACACGACGTCCGAAGCACCCTTACAGCAAAGGCCACTCCTGGCCCCCTGGCCTTTCTTCTTGGCCTTCTTCTTTGGTGCCTAATACTGAGCCGGAACCAGCATCTTTGTCCGCAAGAGGGTGGCCTGGTCCTCGGGCAGCGGAGCCGGATAGTTGATCTGCTCTGCCTTTTTTGGCCAGCCCTGTGGGAGTACAAGAGTTCAATGTACTCCTTGAAATTGCAAATAAAAGTTATCATAAAACTTACAGGAGTGGCTGGACATGCGCAGTCATAGCCGCGGTCTTCGGTTATCTCTGTCCATGACTTTTGAGTCTTGAAGAGCAGCTTCCATATGTCTTCGTGCGTCGTGCCGAAGAACCTCTACAGAGTCCGAGGACCGGTCGGGTCGAATTCCCACATATATTGAGTCCGGTGTTGACAAGGGAGAATCTGGCGAAAAAGCATCACCTGGATCACGCTGGCGAGGCTGGTGTTCTTGTTTATCATGCCCTTGAGGCGACTCTCCAGCGTCATCACCTCGTCAAGCAATTTCCAATCCAGACCCTTATTAATCCAGGATGTAAGCCGCATCGGGGGCCCAGATTTGAACTCAGGAGCAGCGGCCCATGCGGCGTCGCAGGGTTCCTTGGTATAGAAGCACCCCTGCTGCCATCCTTTGACGCTCTCCACAAAGGTCCCCTTTGGCCAGTTGACGTTGGGGAGTTTACTCACCATGGCGCCGCCGCACTCCGCATGGTGGCCCTCGACCACCTTTGGCTTCACATTGAAGACCTTGAGCCATAAGCCGAAGTGGGGAGGCACGTGGAGGAATGCCTCACACACGATGATAAACGCCGAAAGGCTGAGGAAGGAATTTGGGGCTAGATCATGAAAATCTAACCCATAGTAGAACATGAGACCGCGGATGAAAGGATGAAGGGGAAGCCCTAGTCCGAGAAGGAAGTGAGGGATGAACACTACCCTTTCGTTGGGCTCCGGATTGGGAATTATCTGCTTTTTGGCAGGGAGCCGATGGACTATGTCCGTGGCCAGATACCCAGCCTCCCGGAGCTCCTTGATGTTCTCCTCCGTAACAGAGGAGACCATCAACTTGCCCTGCCCTACAGATCCGAACATGGCTAGGAGTGTTTGGTGGCGAGGGAAAGGATCGAGATTTGGGCGCTGGAGCTCGAATGGCGGATAGACAGAGGAGGAAGAAGGCATGGGGTAAAATGGGGGGTCCTTATGTTCTTATAAAGGCAGTGGATGTAAAGCGCCCCCTCACAAGCCTTAAATCTCGCCTATTCCCAAGGGGACGTGTGAACGGCACGGTTGGATAACCCAAACCCATATTTATGAAAATCCCATGATAAGGGGACATGTTCTCTGCTTTGACAAGACGTGTCAATGGCCGTGCCTCGAAATACGAAACAAGGCTGTGAAACTGTTCAGAATGCTAACAAGGCCAGGACATAACACCTCGCCGGAAAAATCGCCTATGGACGTGGCTTATTTCATTTCGAATATTTTTGCCCTTATAGCTTAAGGCTGTAATTGTTTAATAAAGCCGGATACAACTATTTTGCATGGAGGACTGCATTGAAGTATTCGGAGAAGGAACCTACCTTACAATGCTGAAGACAATCTGCGCGCCGAACACATCATCATTGAATCCCGGTTCAGGGGCTACTGAGGGAGTCCTGGACTATGGGGTCCTCGAGGAGTCAGCCTATGTGACATGTGTCAGACTGATGGGCCGTGAAGATACAAGGTAGAAGGATCTCCCCCATGTCTGGATAGGACTCTCCCTTGCGTGGATGGCAAGCTTAGTGTTCAGATCATGTAGCTTCCTTTCTGTAACCAACTCTGTACAACCCTAGATCCCTCCAGTGTCTATATAAACCGGAGGGCTTAGTCCATAAGCAGAAACACAATCATACAGGCTAGACATCTAGGGTTAGCCATCACGATCTCGAGGTAGATCAACTCTTGTAAACACCTATACTCATCATAGTCAATCAAGTAGGAAGTAGGGTATTACCTCCATTAAGAAGGCCTGAACCTGGGTAAGCATCGTGTCCCCTGCCTCCTCGTTACCTTCGATCCTTAGACACACAGTTCGGGACACCCTACCAAAGATCTGCTTATTTTGACACTGACAGGGGGTCCTTCCCACACGACCCTAAAACTGTTGGGGATATGGAGCCATGATCCAGAGGCCTTGCAAAATGTAATCGTGTGCGATGCAGCACACACAACATTCTTTCACACGTGTAGGATCGGTGATTAAACATTTCTAATGACGTAGTGAAACCAAACAGTGTGTCGTAATGAACCGTTTGGGAAACAGTATGTAAGGCACACGGACCAACATATGAACTATGCGCGATATGTGCCCTATCACACACAAGTTTTTTGCGGAACTCGTCTACCATGCAAGACTCCATCGCACACGTTCTCCGAACATTTACCGTCTGCGACAATGTTCTATCACAAACGGTTCAGGAGCCCCTTCGCACACATACAAGTGCTGCAGATCGTTTGTGATTTGTTGTGTATCACCGACGGTTGCGGCTAGAGTGACGTGTGCTTTTCGTTTGGGATCCCACACGTTCCCTGAAAAAATTACGACTGGGATTGTATTTTACATTGGGCACGGTTTACTCCGAGTTCTCGTGTGCGATAACTTGATATCACAAACGGTTCTGGAGAGCCTACGCACACGTAGTAGCGCTGCAAATCATTTGTGATCTGCTGTGTATCATCGATAGTTCGGCTATGATTGATGTATGCTTTCCGATGTGGTTCGCACACACTCATTTAGTTGAACCGTGTGCGGAGCAATTGCGAGGTTAAAACAAAAAAAAATCCCATTTTGAATCGGCATGCAAAAAGCAAATTAACCACAATATTCAATTGAAAAAATAAACAATAATATCCCATTTTGAATCGGCACGCATAAAGAAAATTTGCTACAATATTCAATTGAACAAATAAACAAAAATATCCCATTTTGAATCGGCATGCAAAAAGCAAATTCAAAAAAATATTCAATTGAAAAAATAGTGTCCATAGGAAGAAAATTCATCAGATTTCGCAACAATTGCAATCAAGCATATGGTAGCTAAATTCCACTGATTGGTGCACACATATATGCATTACATAATTAATCATAGTGTACGAAATACGAAGACCTCATCAGGTGGAAAACAATGGATCCATGCGTATATGTTTAGCGACTAACTCTTACTCAATGTTTCAGGAGAAGGCATGCTGAAATCCTCATTATCACCAGTAGGATTGATGTAGTGATTCAGGAAGAAGTCGTTGATAAATTTCCAAACCATCAGCAATTCACCAGCCGGGAGCGGTTCAGGGGTCCTCGGTTCTAAGATGAGCTGCAATATTTTTAAGATCAGAGTGTGCCATATGAGTGGGGTAGAAGATATTAATTACGATAGACTTACTGGTACTAATTCGCAAGGATCATCACAACTATCAGCAGATTTGTAGATGGAGATCACGTGTCTGCAAACATAGTATCCACAAAGGTTGGTCCCTGCTTCTTGCTGAGGACACTGAAATTTTTTGTACAGAATTAGTCATGTATTTGTCCTGTTAGGAAAACCCTTACCGGTGTTAGATCTATTATTTTTTTCTTTGGACACAATAGAAAGAGGTTTATTTAGAAGCTTGAACATTTGACTAGCGTAAGAAAAGTTATTTGCAGACTACTCGATAAATTTTCTGAAAATAACGGATTTTGGTGTGTTACCGGAGAAACGATCTTGTGCTGCAGAGGTAGTTCCCTCTTGAACAGGTTCCCTGGTTTAGTTTTCCACAATGCGAGCACACTGCAAATGAAGATGAATTTTGACAACATCAATTATTGAACCAGATATGAATGCAAATTAATTTCAACGTCATAAAATTCAATACCTATCAATGAATTGCTGAAGATGCGTCAGATCCTGAGCGTTTGTTAACTCTCTAAGAGAATTGATGTAGTAAACTGTGTTCTTGTTTGGAACAATGAATACCAATATCCAGTGACTGCTACATATTAAGAAATCCATGAACTTACGATTATGTCGAAATCTAAAAGATAATCAGTGTATGCATGGTTGTTTACTTAACTCACCTTTCATGATATGTCCAGAGAAATGATTCTGCATGGGACGTGTTTTCGAAGATACGGATGACCTGTTAATGGCCCAGTCCCGTTCGTCCTTACCATGTAATGTTGTGCCATTTGCTAATGCAGGATCTATGAAATACACACTCTCCCTTTTTTTTCTCTGCGCGTTTAATCCCCTGAGAGGAATAAAATGCAGTTAGCTGTTTATCATTTACAGCCTTGTATGGAGAAGTTGATCAGAGTTTGTTAAGTACTTACAAAATCAGGCATCTAACAAGATTGGCATCGAGCTCGTTGAAGTTGAAGCACATATGTAAGTCCTCAAAACTCACATCGAATGAACCAGCATTGTGTCGGAAATGATCTCTGTTGAAGTGGACTAGCAAACCATGATGACCTGGTGACATTTCCATGCAATATTCATGTAACTTGCGGCAACTGGAGCTGCACTCATCAAAGTATTCACCAACAAGAAAATGGTTGTCCATGGACGTAATTGCATACGTCAAGTATGTCTGCTTTACTTTTAGCAAGCACCAATTCTACTTCTTCATCATCCATGTCGTCAGAAATAATATTACTCCCCGATTCGAACAACCTGCTGTTAATTTGGTTCCGGACGATGAGTAAGCAAGAGGCAATCGTTCTCTTTCCTCTTCACTCTCCCGCCGCGCTTCTTCACGGATGTAGCCTTTTTGGCCACTTCTTTCTTGGTACTTGAAGCATTTCTGGCAGAACGTCTGGTTAGCTGCAAGATAGACTGCCGAGCAGATGGTGAAGTTTTGATGGACCGCTTAGCAGACGGTTTATCTTTGCCGGATTGCTGAGCTGGCGGTGTTACTGTGATGGGCCACTGGGCTATAGGAGCAGAGGCATCAAACCGCTGACCATGCGTTAAAGCTAAGTCCGGTTTCTGCGCAGGTGGTGTGAACTTGTCGGTGTGCCGAGGAGGCCATGCCAACGCATTAGTTTGCTGAGCAGGAAGTGCTGACGCATTGGTATGCTGATCACGCGACTGCGGACCGACGAACTGATGAGCAATCGGTTTTGGACCTACAAACTGCTTAGCAGGCGGTTCCAAAGCATCAGACTACTTAGCAATCCATTCCACCAGGTTGGTCTACTGAGCATGTGCTGCAGCTGGGTCTCCCCCGCTGCTTCAATGGTCGGCATCTAAACCGGTGGTGCATCTTCAGCAGTTGCAGGGCTTACCACTGGCTACTTTGGGGCGGAGGATGACATGGCCTGTATGCCAGAAAGTCGGGTCGGCTGATCACCGGTTGATGCATCATCCGTCGGATTATGAGTATTAGGTTCTTTGGGGGAAGCACGCGAGAGCTGCTGTGGCAAGGAGAGTGTCACCGGTTGAGGGGCGACATTGGTTTCTCTTGGTGGGGCTTCAGGGATCTCATCGATGAACTCTATTTCTTTCGTGGCCACTGGATGTGATGTAACAGTGTTTCTCCAAGATCCTTTTCTCATCAAAGTATCCTAGGACATTCTTGAGGGAAAATTCATTGAATACAGGCTTTACTTCAGTCAGGTAGCACTTCACACATCCCGGCTTCAATGGCACATTGTCCAACAAGAGGCACTCTTCCAAGAAGGGTGGGCAAACCCAGGCTGTTGCACATTTTAATGTACCTTCATAATGAGTAAGCACACCCTTCAGTCTATCTTTCATTCTAGATAGATCAGATATAACATCATCACGAGTAGCTACAGTCTCAGTGTCGCTGGGGTCAGCTGATGCACAACTACTCTTGTGCTGTGTTGTCACGCAATAAGCAGCATCCTCTATGCCTGCCTCCCCTTCCATCTGCTGGCTATCTGTTAGTGTTAGAGTCTTCCTAATTATCATTGACTGCTCAAGATCCTTTCGAACAGCCGGATACATTTCCTTCCTCAACCTTTCATACAATTCATTCTTCTTATTTCACTCTTTGCTTTTTTCATGTTGAGCCTCTCTTCTTTGCTGAGTGTGAAAGCCCTCTTGTGCGGGACATTAAAACCTATACCCCTTGCGCAGCCAGGGGGGCTCTTTTGTTTCCAGAGCAACGGACAGAATGTCACATGGCCCTGAGTTCCTGTAGACCCTTCCAAGGATCTTGGAAGCCTCTACCATCACTTGATACAATTCTTCATCATGTGAGTTTTTCAAGCAATAAGTTCCGTCATCACGCCTCATTGCACGTGCCCGCAAGTAGTCTCTGGCGCGTTCTCCCCTGATTTCACTAAAGGTCGGTTCCCCAGCCGCCGCTACTGCTTCTTTGTCCTCCTGGTCCCATATCGGTTTCATGCCGTAGTATCCTATCACACCCATACGGTGGGGGTGTGTGTTCTTCTTCTGAAGTTCCGATTGCTTGAAACTCTTCTCTACAAACTCTTTAGTTTCCCTAACCCTTTTGAATTCTGCCCAGTCTGCCTTTGTAATTTGGGGGTATACGGGGATTGGGTCCTTGCCTTCACCCAATTACTTCTTGTACAACACGTGCTTCTAGTTTCTCCATGCATCCCTGGCCTTCTTCAGTGCAGCGTTCCACATGCATTCTCCACTACTCTTGAATGTTGAAGTGATCCATGATCTGGACTATCCGTCATCGTGTTTCTGTGTCAGCCTTCCGAAACCCTAGCAGATTTATGTTGAGCCGTGCCCTGCCAACAAATCCACACTCACTCCTGAACCTCGTGCGTGCTTTATCTAGTTTAGTTGGAGCCCAAGAATTTAAATCGATCTCAGTTACTTCATATACAACTTTAGGCTGGTGTGTGGGCTTCCTTGGAGCAAACCTCTGTGTCCTAAATGGAAGGGTAATTGCTACAGCTCAATCCCTTTCAAGATTACTCGATCCCTCACCATCTTCTGAAGACCTAGGGTTGTAGGAATCAGATGAAGATACATCGCCTGAAGCATGAGTGTTGTCGGTGCTATTCGGCATCTACAGAGAACACATGCGAAACTCGGGAAAGGATGATAAGCATAAAACTAACAACTTGGCATCAAGCTTTCTAAACATGTCATGCAATAATTTAGAAAATGTACGGCTAATTTGTTAGGTTTGTGTGACTCGGGCGCCCGTGATCTGTAAATCGGCAGTAACTTATTGGAACAAATACAGCTTATATGTACTAGTTAGGAAGGTAGATAATTAACATATATACGCTCTCTGTTATTTTATAGCCAATTTGGGAACATACAGAACAAAATAGGAAGAGGGATTGCAAGGAAATATGCCTCACCATGATGGAGAGCAGTAACTAACACGTTTCTTAATGCAAACCTGGCCAAACAACAGGAGAGGCGAGGATTACAACATCGATATGCTCGAGGGTGGCTGGTGAGCAAACGACGACGGCGAGGCACGGGCAGCCGCATGTTGGGAACGACAGTGGAGGTAGGCTTGACGCCAAAGAGCGGGCACAGGGCCGGGGTGAGCACGCCGACACCGGAGAGGGTTCTGCTGTGGATCTGGGGGAGGGCGAGCTGGCGATGGGGATTGGGTGGACTAGTTGAGTGAAACGTGGGCGGGCCGTGGGGGGGTGTTGGCGACCTAGGTGTAAAGGGTGGAAAATATCCCCGGTCACCACGCGAAAAGGCCTATGCAAACGGCTGCCTTTAAGCACTCATGTGCACAAAGAGAACATTTTTGTTTGAAATGAAGACATACTAATTTTGAAATGAAGACGTGAGTTCATCGTTTCGCCTCTAAATTTTTTCCACGTTAAGAAATCACCATTATACCACGGGTTTGATTTGTTGGCGCATTTCAGGTCTCATGTGCTATGTGTACGACATTTTTTTGGCATTTACCGTGCATTTTGGCATATAAATCAATTCCTAGGCGGACTGCATTTCCTGTTGAAAGGGATGAGGATTGTCGTTTGATCTGGGAGCATCCAACGGTGTAGACGTACAATCCGTGGGGTTTGGGTTCTGGCCAATCTAAACGCACGACTCAGATCACGCACGCAGCAGAGGGGGGGCATTGGCCACGGTTTGGTAGGCACACGGCTTTCGTGAGTGAACCGTGTGCTATATGAAAACATTTACATTAACTAACAGCATACCCGGGTGGTGAAGGAGTCGTTGTCGGAGGAGGAACCGCATAAAAAAAATCACAACCGGAACTGCATCGGCTGTTGAAAGGGATGAGGATCGTCGTTCGATCTGGGAACATCCAGCGATGCAGACGTACAATCCGTGGGGTTTGGGTTCTGGCCAATAAGAACACACAACTCAGATCACGCACGTGGCAGGGGGGGATCGTCCACGATTTAGTGGACACACGACTTTCGTGAGTGAACCATGTGCTTTTTGAAAACATTTACATCGACTAATAGCATTTTTTTGTTTGAATGAAAACATGAGTTCATCGTTTCACCTCCAATTTTTTTTCCTACAGTAAGAAATGACGATTCTACCCTATGTTTTGATTTTCTGGTACATTTTACCAGGCGGCAGACCTCGCTAGCAATCTCAAACTTTGAATATGCAAAAATAAAAGAGATCTCATTTAATTTATATATATATATATAGTCACAAATACACGTGTGTGTTAGGGCAAGATCATTTGGGTGTCGCTTTTTGAGTTTTCATTCATTGTGCGAGAAATGGGAAAAAACTTCAAACAGTTCGGCCGTAGCGTGCGACCAGAGGCGTAGGCCTTGTTGGTATTTTAATTTCAGGAAATGCATATAGAGACCCGAAAATAACAAAAATCATTGTGCCACTGTGGCGTGCCCTTGCGATCGCATGGAAAAAATTTGGTAATGTTTGGCACAAGTTTTGGTGCTCGCACCTTCCATACCGGAGCATCTCACAAGAAGGATCATAGTTCCCAAAAGGAGATTCGACACTTCGACTACAAATCGTCAGTTACTCTACATCGATCCACCTCGGAAAAAATTTATGGTAAACAATCACAGATATACCCTTGGTTTGATTTTCCGGCCCATTTAGGTCGTATATATATGATCTATACTAGCTATACTGTATAATACTACTGTCAGCGTTCTGGATATGGGGGTATCCAGACTTGCCTGCCTGCAGCCCAGCACGTGGCTCCCTCAACAGCCTGGTACGGCCCAGCTTCGACATCAGCAACTCAAGACCCTCGCGAGGGGCCAAGCCTTGTGAGGCGGACGCCGCCAAGACACCGAGGGGATCGGCCTCTTCAGGCTGGCTCCCGATGGGTGGAGAGTTCTATGCAAGGTGCACCTCACAAGGCTCAGCTGACGTGAGCCATGACGACCAAGGCCAGGTGGGCGCCAGCGGGGGCAGAGCACAGGTTCCCTCTTTGGTGCAAGGGAGGCAAGCCGTAGGCGCGGAGTCCCGAGGAATCAGCCAAAGGTTTCCATTCTGGTGCAATAAGACCAAGACCGCCAGGACGGCAGGACAGAGGTCATCGCCGAGCCCACCACAGTGTCACAACCAAAGGCTTTTCGCAGGCGAAGACTACTTTTGACAGGATAAGTTGTACTACTTGTCCCCTTTCAAATCCAGCCATTGTGGGATCCCTTCCCACCAACTTTTTGGAAGAGGACCAAGGCCACATAAATAGGACTAGCCACCACCATAGAGGGGGATCGGGAGCTAGTCCACATCTCACTAGCTCCCCTGAGCTCAAGAACAGCTCACCTCCTAAGGCCAGTTCATCCACTGTATTAGTTCATCCTAAGACCTCTGATGCAATCCACTAAAACGGTGGAGTAGGGTATTACACCGCAAGGTGGCCCGAACCAGCATAAACTGTTGTGTCTCTTTGTCTCTTCGAGCTTGGCGCGCTAGGCTTAGGAGTATCGTGAGTAGGCAGGCTGCCTAGGTTGAGATTTCCGCACGCACCCCAGAGTTCGATCCTCTCAAGGGTTTGTGGATCCCGTAATCCGACATTTGGCACACCTGGTAGGGGTGCGTCGGATCTTCTCTTCCATCGATCGATCCAGCATCACTCCGACAACTCCATGGCCGACGCACGCCGAGCTTGCGCGGAGCGCCGGGCTATAGTCACTGTCGGTGTCAAAACCGGCGGATCTCGGGTAGGGGGTCCCGAACTGTGCGTCTAAGGCTAATGGTAATAGGAGACTGGGGACACGATGTTTTACCCAGGTTTGGGCCCTTTCGATGGATGTAATACCCTACTTCCTGCTTGATTGATCTTGATGATATGCGTATTACAAGAGTTGATCTACCACGAGACCATAGAGGGTAAACCCTAGAAGCTAGCCTATGGTATGATTGTTGTTGTCCTATGGACTAAACCCTCCGGTTTATATACACATTGGAGGGGGCTAGGGTTACAAAGAGTCTGTTACAGAGAAAGAGATCTACATCCGAATCGCCAAGCTTGCCTTCCACGCAAAGGAGAGTCCCATCCGGACACGGGACGAAGTCTTCAATCTTGTATCTTCATAGTCCAACAGTCCGGCCAAAGTACATAGTCCGGCTGTTCGGATACCCCCGTATCTAGGAATCCCTCAGTAGCCCCTGAACCAGGCTTCAATGACGACGAGTCTGGCACGCAGATTGTCTTCGACATTGCAAGGCGGGTTCCATCTTCGAATACTCCAAGATAAATTCTGAACACAAGGACCGTGTCCGGCTCTGCAAGGCAAATTTCACATACCGCCGTAGAGAGAATAATAATCCATGAATCTAATCTGCTGACAACTCTTCGTAGCATGACATCAGGCCACGGCCCGGCTTTTATTCAAACTGTTTTTTATAACCAGCCACCACACATATTGCGAGGTGGTTTCTTTGGCATGTCTTGTCTAAGAAGAGATCGTGTCCCTCTTATCGTGGGATCCTCATCAATACGGGTATGGGTAACCCCACCACGCCTGTTGGCGCGACTCCGTGTTTTTAGGCAAGTCCCAAACATTCACGTTGGGGATGCTTGATATCCTCCCCCTTTATAGAAGGGTCAAGGCCTATCCCTTTCTTACCACGCATGCTCTTTCCTGCCTCTCGAGCTCCAACACCCGAAGCTCAAGCTTAGGCACTTTGGATCTTCAATCATTTCCGGATCCAACCTTCAAAGTCGGTGGATGGCCTCCTCTGTCACAGAGGAGGACATTGCGAAGCTCAGGGAGGCCAGATACTTGACCGCCGATGTCAAGCACAGCCTACCCGCCCCTGAGCAGATCATCCCCACTCCCGAACCCAACGAGAGTGTCGTATTCGTTTCTCACTTCCTCCGAGGCTTGGGCTTGACTCTTGATCCCTTCGTGAGAGGGCTCATGTTCTACTACGGGCTAGATTTTCACGATCTAGCTCCGGATTCCATCCTCCACATTTCGTCGTTTATCGTCATGTGTGAAGCCTTCCTCCACACCACCCCACACTTCGGCCTATGGCTCAAGACCTTCAATGTGAAGCCGAAAGTGATTGAGGGGTAACACGCGGAGTGCGGGGGCGCCGCAATAAGCAAAAATGCCAATGTTCCATGGCCAGAAGGTGCCTTCCCAGAGGTGTCGGATCTGTGGCAACGAAGGTGGTTCTACAGCACAGCCCCTCGAGGCACAATGTGGGTGGCTACCCCTGCCTTCCGCTTGGGTCCTCCGCCTCAACTGGCGTCGTGGACCAATGTGGGACTGGATTGGGGGCCTGCTAATGACGCACCAACATTGCAGAGCCGTATTTGGGAGCTTCTTCAGAGGGATATTGATCTTGTCAGAATCATTCAGGTAATGCTGGTTCGGCGGATCCTGCCATGCAAGCGTCGGCCTCTCCGGATGTGCGAGTTCAATCCGGAAGGTCCGTGAACCATTCAGCACTTCTTCGGCATGACGCTCGAAGGGATGTATAATTTATTCTTCGGACCGCAAGTGAGGTGTCCGGACACCACCGAGGATGCGGGCCTGAGCTGCCACCGCCCAGATACCCAAGTAAGTAACCCTGTAACCGAACACTTTGCATATTCTTAATACAACATTATTCTGAAAACTTGTCCGCGACCAGGATTGGCTTAGCAAGGCGGAGAGAATCAGGTGTCCGGCCCCACTTCCAGAAGGCTCGCCTAGTCCCGCAATAGCCAGGATGCTTAAGCGTGCATTGGGCCAAGTGCCCTCGGGGAAAGGGGAAGAGAAGGATAGAGGAGCTGAACTCCACACGTTGCACATCCAAACCGGGGGAATCACTGTCTCCACAAAGGAGGATAATCGGGGAGGTTCTTCCAAGGTTCCCTCCCCTCGCGGGAAGAAAAGGGCTGCCTCCGAGAATTTGGAGATGGAGGTGCCTAAGCAAGGGAAGAAAGCTTCACCAGGGGGCCCTGTCCCGAAGGGCGTCCTCACCGCGTCGTGCCCGCAAACGGGCCAGCCGTCCACTGAGCTGTAAGTTAATGATAAACGAGAAGCTATTGCTTTTTCCTCTGAGAATAATAACCATGATCTATTTTTTGCAGTCCGGCTAGTAGCTCGTCTCAACAGGGTTCGTCTTCGGGGGATCTTCTTCCGGAGGTGATGGAGAGTGAAACCCCACCTGCCTCTCTGCCCCATGGGGCAGGCGACCCTGAAGTGTCATCGCGGAGGAGCCCAGATCCGTTGAGGCCGGAAGCCGACACTTCAGCCGCCCCGAGCCCGGTGCATTCGGCCCCCTTGGAGGGCGATGAGAAGGGTCCGGAACAGTCCGGTGCCCGGCCGAACACGTTGACGGGCCTCCTGGAGCAAGCTGCTCTCTCAGAGGGTCACCGTACCCACCCTAATGGGTACGGTGTTGGAGAAGATTTCATCCGCCACAAGCGGGTTGAATGAAGCTTTTGGAAGTTTTCTCAAAGGCTTTGAGGTACATAATTTTTGATTGTTCCGCACGCGCTAGGTGTGCTCTGTATAGACAGTAGCCCCTGAGACTCTGGTTGCTAGCCCTAGGTGGCAAACGGAGGATCACCCTCTTTGGTAATGATCGTACTGCATTCATGCGCAGGTGGCTAAGAGTCCGGCGATAGACCAGAATTCTGAATTTTCCGAACTGAGGCGACAGATTGATGTGGTGGACACCGACATCACGCTTGTAAATAAGCGGCTTGACGAGTCACAGAGTATGCGCTCGTTTTTTCCTCATATTTTTTAGGAAATATGAAGATGATTGTAATATTGATATGATATGATGTGGTTATAGGCGGAGCTGCTGCCATCGAGGCCCTGAGGGCAGAACTTGCCCTAGCCAAGGAACAAGCCCGGGTTAGCAACGCGGCTGCCCTAAAGGCAGCCGAAGACTTGAGAGCCGAACAGGCTGCTCATCGCCGAAGCGAAGAAAAGATAGCCGAGATGGCTCGGGAGCTGAGGGACGCTGCCGGCCGGTATGAGCTTCTTGAGAAGGAGAATCAGGCAAAGGCGGCTGACCTGAAGAAGGCGCTGGATTTGGCTAAGGAGACGTGCTCTGAAATTAGAGACACGCGTGAGGAACTTTGACAAGCCGGAGAAATCGCAGCTGGGAATCCCTATTTATTACGGATGAAGTTCTTAGATTCAAAGTATGCTCCTTTGGATCAACTTTGGAGCACTGCAGATGAGTATGCGGACTTGGCGAAAAGTACGGCTGATGCGACCAAGTTATTCAAGGATCATAAAGATAATGAAATAGAAAGGCTATTCTGGTCGCAATTTAGCGCTCCAACGCGCTCATTGCCATTGAGTGAGAAGATGGCTACTATAGCCGAGCTCCATAGGTTGTTCGGTCTTGCAATGAGGTCTGTAATAGACCATCTATGGCCAAAGGGACCGAGGCCGGACAGTTACTTCGGTTTAGTGCAGCAACTGTTTGGCGCCAGATCGCGAATTGATGCCGTGAAGAGGTCGGCATGCATATAGGGTGCGCCGATGGCTCTAGCCCGTGTTAAAACATATTGGGCAGATATGGAGGCCACCAGCATTGCAACCCAGGGTCCGGCAGGAAGCCAAGACCCAGCCGAGCACTATTTTGAGTAGGTCATAGAAGGTGCCCGTAGAATAGAGGTTCAGTGCTTGAAGAATTTCGTGTTCGAGTGACAAATCGATTGATTGTAAACCATTATATGTGAAATATAGAGGCTGTGTTTATACTTTTGCCTGCAAATGTTATAATGCCTCCTGTGCGGCCGTTTATGTATTCATATAACTTGAAAGTTAGCGGTCATTGGCTTTAGCCCCCACGCATATAATGCGGGGGTGTTCGAAAATATATGCGTAATCACACTTGATCCAACGTCTTAGTCCGTTAAGGAGGTGATCGCACGTCGATCCAGGCAACCGGACTATATAGTTGTAACACTTTCACTTAGCCATAGGAGTTGAATGGTGGGGCTACTAAGTAGCCCCTAGTACGTATGTGTGCATCCGTATAGGGGCGCGTATGTACGTGACCGGGAAACGGTCCTTCGTTAATGCGGAGGAATCCTATAGATTCCGATGAGTCTTCGAGTGGTTGACCAGTCTCTCGCTGTATCATGACAATTAGTTTTCGGCTTTCTCTACTGAGGTGCTCATCCGGAATAACCAGGGAACAATCGCAGTAGTTCTCCTTTGGCTGCCTTAGCCGATAGAACGGAACATAAGGCAGCAAACCCGGGAGCCGGGCAAACCCAACATTTGACCAAAGACATGATTCGGAGCTGATGCATATAAGGCCAAACTCGCGACGCCGAACACTCCCGAAGGTATTTGTCGGCGTTCTGGGAACGGGGGTCCCCAGACTTGCCTGCCTGTGGCCTGCGGCGTGGCTCAAGTGGGGGCCCAATGCAGCCCAGCTTCATCAGCTCAAGCTCAAGACCCTCGCGAGGGGCCAAGCCTCGCGGGGCGGACGACAGGAAGCTTCCTCAGGAGCAGCCTCCTCAGGCAGGCTCGCGAGGAGGCGGAGAGATCAAGGAAGGGTACCTCGCGAGGAGCCCATGACGCAAGCCCTGACGATCGAGACCAGGCGGGCGCTAGGCGGGCACCGGCCTGCGCACTGTAATTGTTTCCCTTTCGGTGCAAAGGGGGCAAGCACAGGCCAAGGCATCAAGCAAAGGTTACCGTTTCGGTGCAACAAGACCAAGACCAGCAGAACGGCAGGATGGATGTCACCATGGAGCCCAGGGCGGCGTCATCGTCAGAGCCTTTGGCAGCCGAAGACCAACTTTAGCCAGGATAAGTGTACCAGATGTTCCCCTTCAAAATGGCCAATTGTTGGCGCCCTTCCCGCTCATTATTTGGGAAGAGGACCAGGGCCTCCCTCTATAAATAGGGCTAGCCACCACAGGGTAGAGGCATCGAGAAAACAGATCGATCAGAGAGAGAGGCGACTGAACTCGCCCTAGCAGTTCATCGCACCAGCTCAAGAACAGCCCCTCGCGAGGCTGTTCTCCCTTTGTGATGTTCATCATCAGCCCCTGTGGCAATCCACCACACCACACACTAGAGTAGGGTATTACACCGCAATGGTGGCCTGAACCAGTATAAATCTCATGTCCCTTGTGTGTTCATCTTTCTTGCCTAGATCCTTGCGAGACCTCGACGCGTGAGCTGGTAGGGGAAAGATCTTCGTGTGCACCCCAGTGTTCGAACCTCAAGGGTCAGCTGAAACCCGAAATCCGTCATTTGGTGTGCCAGGTAGGGATGCGCCGGAATCTTTCTTCCGCTAGTCACGTGTGATCTTCCGCCGTGTCCATGGCTGACGCTCGCCGAGCTCGCGCTGAGCATCGGGCTGCTCTCGCCGCTCGCGTCGCCTAGACGGTGCCCGTCGGCGATCGCCCCCATCGTTCCCTGTCGCCTGCCATCAACGCCGCCACCGGCCCGGCGGGGAACGAGCTGCAGGCCTCGTCACTGCATCCTTCGGTGCGGTGCGATGGCCGCACCGACACCCCGTCGCTGACTCCAGCCGGTTCGTTGTCCCACGCCCGTCGCGCCCCCACGAACGCGCATGCCGTGCTTCTCCTGGCGCATGAGCTCCTGCACTACCGTCCTTTCGACGACCTCTACGAGGACTGGCTCGCCCGCATCACCGAGCTCGTCAGCGCCGCAGGGGGCTCTCCCATGCCGTCCCTCTCACTACCTCGCCCTCCATCTCGGGCAGGAGGCGAGGAGCAGGAGGTGCCTCCACCACCTCCTCCCCAAGAAGGCGCCCTGGCTCCATGGCGCGCGGCCCCAGGACGAGACCCTCCGTGTCCGGCACCTATGCAACAAGAAAGGAGCTGCCAAGAGATCCATCATCCCCAAGAAGGTGCTCGCATGCTCCCGGCACCGGTACGCCATGACCGCGCCCCTGCGCCACCACGTCAAGACCCCGCGCTGCTGCAGGCAGCGGTGCGCGGGAATCCCCAGGAGCAAGCTCTGGTGGCCACTGCAGGCTGCCGTGCCTTCACCTCTGAGCTGCGTAGCGTCGCATGGCCCGGCAAGTTCAAGCCGGACCTGCCTCCTCGCTACGACGGCACTGCAGAGCCCGCGGAGTTCCTCCAGCTCTACGAGCTGGGCATCGAAGCCGCCAACAGGGATGAAAAGGTCATGGCGAATTGGTTTCCCATGGCGCTCAAGGACGATGCCCGTACCTGGCTCCTGAACCTAGCCCCTGGCACGATCTCCTCCTGGGACGACATGCGCACCTGCTTCATCGCCAACTTCCAAGGCAGTCGCGACCGGCCCCCATCCATGAGTGACCTGCACCGCATCAAGCAACATCCAGGAGAGACCCTGCAGAAGTACATCCAGCGCTTCAACAACACCCGCCTCAAGATCCCAAGGGTGACTGAGGAGGCCATCATCTCAGCCTTCTCCGATGGCGTGTGTGACATCAAGATGAAAGAGGAGCTAGCAATCCATGAAGACCTGTGCACATCACTGGAGCTGTTCAACTTGGCGACCAAGTGCGCCAGGGCTGAGGAAGGGCGCCTCTCCCTCCTCGAGCTTCCGGCTGCCGACCCAGAAGAGAAGAAGCCCAAGGTCGAGGACGTGAAGCGCAAGGGGGCTGCCGTGCTCGCAGCGGAGCCAGACACCAAGCAAGGCAGGGATCAGCCTAAGTCATCCAAGGGCGGCCAATCTGCGTGTACCACGACCTCCACACCCACAACACCAACAAATGTCAAGAGCTCAGGGCCGTGCGAGATGGGCGTATCGGCCGATGTCCCGACTGCAATGACAGGGGCTATGACCGAGGAGGAGGAAGAGGTGGAGGACGATGGGAAGACCGTGGCCCCGCCAAGGGTGGCGTGACCGACCTCGCGAGGACCGCTGGCAGGACCAGCCTCGCGAGGGAGGTTGGAGGGATCAGCCTCGTGAGGACCGCCCTCAAGGCAACACATGCCTCCCTCCTCTGCCACCACCGCCAAGGAGGAATGAAGACCATCACTAGGACGAGGGGCTGGGGGCTTCCAGGAGCCGCGCGCAATCGCTTGCATCCTGGGCGACGCTCAGGCCCCAGTCTCTCAGCGCATCTTCAAGCAGTTTTCTCGTGAGGTGAATGCAGTCCTCCCCAAGCTTGAGGCAACGCGCCCTCTCAGGTGGTCAGCGTGCGCCATCACGTTCAGCTCGGCGGATCAGCTCAAGTGCGCAGCAACGGCCGGAGTCCTCCCGATGCTTTTCTCCCTAGTCACCAGCAATGTGCAAGTCACGAGGACCCTCATCGATGGCGGAGCAGGACTCAATGTTCTGTCCGTCGAGATGTTCAACAATCCCCAAGTGCCATACGATCATCTTCAGCCAACCAAGCCTTTCTCAGGAGTCACTGATGGTTCCACTGTTCCGATAGGGCAAGTTCGCCTTCCTGTCACCTTTGGGCAGTGCAACAACTACCGCACCGAGCTCATCGACTTTGACGTCGCCCACATTCGCCTGCCATACAATGACATCCTCGGGTACCCAGCTCTGGCCAAGTTCATGGCAGTGACTCACCATGGCTACAATGTCCTCAAGATTCCAGGGAGCGGTGGAATCATCACAGTGCCGTGTGAGGAAAGGGATGTAGTGTGTTCTCTTGAGCGTGCCTTCCAGGCCGTGGCAATCGAAGACCCAGATCACAGGAGAGGGAGGCTCCCAGAGGCAGTCCCTAGGAAGAAGAAGGCTTCACCTGGCTCGAACACTCACGAGGCAAGCACCTCCGGAGGCGTTGTGTCAGGATCCGCGCCCGTTCAAGGGGCGCCACCCTCTGTCGCATAGGAAGGCGCGCCCGACGCCCTCCTCGGGCAGGGCTCAGGGGCTCTCTCCTGGAGGGCCACCGACCTCGCCTAGGTCACGAGGGAGGTGCTCGGGCACCACTTGGAGGCGTGCTTCAAGGAACGTTTCCCTCAGGAAGGCATGAGGCAAGGAGGGCCAAACCCTCAGGAGTTCATCATGAGGAACATTCAGGAGCTACAAGAGTCAAGAGTCATGCACGGCAGTCGCTGCCTGCCCGCCGTAGCCCCACATCCCGGCGAGGATGGTGGGCTGCGTATATGCATCGACGTACCAGAGCTCAACCGAGCCGCATCTCAGGAGCGCCTCTGGCCCTCATGCGTGGGGCGTTGTGAGGGTACACCTCACAGCTACATTCGCATGCCTTTCGGCCTACCGAACGCGGCTGCTACCCACCATCGCCTGATGAAGAGAATCCTGGAAGCTCAGGTGGCCAGGCATTGCGCGTTCCTGGAGGAGATGGAGATGGACCTTGAGGAGCCGCCCGGACCCCTAGAGCCTCCCGAGGCTCAGGGCTCCAAAGGCTCGTGAGGGGTGGCTTCTTCACCATGCGTCGTCAGCTACTCCGACACTCGCTCTGCAATGGTATCAGGTGATGTCTTTCCAAGTTCCATTTTCAGCTGGGAGCGCCCGCAGGGCTGCATCATTCCCAGGTCGCGTGGGTCCATCCCTGCGGCATGTATCCATTTTGCTTATGTTCTTTACCTACCTTGTTGGGGGCGCCCCTCGGGCTGCATTATCCCCAAGCTGCTTAGGCCTGACCCAGTGGCGTTTGCCTTTTTCTGCATCTATCTAACTAGATCTGCTCCTCCGCGCTTAAACTGATTCCCATGGATATCATCCGCTGCTTATCGCGGACCTCTCCACTCTCATGCAAAGCACTTGCATGTTAAAAGGGGGGTGCCTGAGCATCGCGACTCATGGGCTCTTACTGGCTCTCCAGCCCTCACCCCCTGGCCTTGACCCACGACATCACGACCTGTCATACTAGCGGCGCTGAGCTCGCTTGAGGGCCGGGACCTGAGGACATAGAGCATTTGCATTCTAACCACCCTGCAGGAACACTCCATTGATAAAGGCCCAGAGCCAGGCGCAACCCGCCTCGAGGTAGGGCCTCATGAGTCCTGCGCTGGCTCACGGGTGCCCAGATACACCTCTCCTAGCCCTACCGTGCCGGCCACGTGTCAGGGCGGGGCTGTACACGCCCCGGGGGCTCCTCCCGGAGGGGAGCCCCCTCCCACGTACCAGTGGAAGCACCATGCTCCGCGCTGGCTGACGACACTGCCGAGGAGCGGCTATGCCCGTACACATACGGAAGCGCTATGCTCCGCGCTGGTGATAAACAACTGAGGGCGGCCCATGGCCGTACCAACCTCAGGGAGCCCAGAGCTCAGTGTCTGGCGCCATTGCAACGCCTCCCCTCGGGAGTGCCACGCGAGGGGGCTAGACACGGGGGCTGAGCTGGGCTACGCCCGAACGCATGCCACCCAGCCAGGTCCCTCGGACCTGGTCGTCGCGCGCCTCTCCCCGAGCGGAGCCAAGGTACGAAGACTCATTTGCACGTCAAGGGGGACTCCTGAGCATCGCGACTCAGGAGCCTAACTGGTAACGTAGCCCCTCACTCCTTAGTCCCGTCCTGGTTTCCGGTCGGGGCTAACGGTGGCTGAGGTATGCACGGGGCCGGGCCCTGCCGACGTAGAACGACAAATCCACTCCTACGCCTCCCTTCCCTACTTGTTGTTTGTGCGTCAAGGGGGACTCCTGAGCATCGCGACTCAGGAGCCTAACTTGCCACGTAGCCCCTCACTCCTTAGTCCCGTCCTGGTTTCCGGTCGGGGCTAACGACGCCTGAGGTATGCGCGGGGTTGGGCCCTGCCGACGTAGAACACAAGCAAATAGGAGGGGAAAATGCAAATTCTAGGGAATTCAAAAGCAAATATTACAAGCCATAGATTGTTTCATGACGCCAAACACGAGTTTAAACGCCTCCACAAGGCATGGTGCATGTTGCAGGAATTAAAGCAGGACAGAAGCTACGAAGGGATCACTTTCCAGTGGCGGCTCCACCGCCTGAGGTCGCGGAGCTGGCGTCGCCGCGCTTGGGCAAGGTCCTGAAGGCGCGGAACCTCCCCAGTAAAGCCTCGGTTCGGCCCTTCACGGCCTCAGCAGCGGCGGCAAGGCAAGGTCGCCGCTCATAGGTTCCATCAGGCTGTCGAGGTCGACGTTGGGGTCGCAAAGGTAGACGTGGCTGAGGACGCGCGTTAGCGCTGCAGATGACAGGGCATGCGCCCCGGCCTCGGCCGTAGGGCCAAGGCCATCCGCGGCATCTTCAAGTGCACGGACCAGGAAAGGAAGCAACTCGGCAGGTCCGTCCTCTTTGCCAGCCAACGGCTCCTCTAAGCCGCCCGCATAGAGCGTCTTCAGCGCAGCGCGAGCCTTCTCCTCCAGCTTGGTGAAGTCTACTCGATCTTCGGCCAGGACCTTCGCCTTGCGGTCTTGCTCGGTCCTCTCTCCACCTTCAGCGCCTGCTCCAGCGTCTCCAACCGGCCATGGCGGTCAACAAGCTCGGCGTCCCGGTCCTTGACGGCAGCCTCCCGAGCCTTCATCTCCTCCTCCTTCTCCTGGCGGATGCAGACCTCCTTCGCGAGCTCGTCATGCAGGCCTTGCAGCTTGACCTCCAGCGCCTTGCAGCGGCCCCGTGCATCCGCAGCATCGCCCTGGGCAGCATCACGAGCGGCCTTGGCCTAGCGGGCGGCTTGCTTCTCCTTGTCGGAGGCAGACGCAGCCTGCCTCAGGCCGCTCGGACAGAGGCGGCAGAGCGGGCCTAGCCAGAAGCTAGCTCCAGGCACCCGACCACCAGGCAGGGGTCCATGCTCTGGAGATCCTCCCGCAGCCGGCTCAGTTCATTGGCGGCCTGGTCCAAGACGGCAGAGGAATCAGAAGAGACGGGAGCCGGTGGAGCAGGCGGAGAGGACGGCAGCGTGATCACGTCTTGGGAGGAACGAGCCTCCCGGGCCTTGAGCATCTCAGCAGTAGCATCAAGCCTAGGCACCTCCAGGGTCAGCGGGGCCACGGGGGCTGACTCCTCGCCAGAGTGTCCCTGCTGGGCTCGCGAGGACGGCTGGGCAGGGGAGGCACGAGCCTCGATGCCTCCTTTCCCGCAGAGGGAGGCACAACCTCGGCAAACGAACTCGCCTCAAGCGGGGTCGCAGAAGCCCTTTTCAACTTCTTCACTGCAAGTGCCGACCTGGCCAAAATAATGCAGGCGTCAAGCCTCGGCGGCAGAAACAAAGCAGAGCACGGATCGAGCACTTACTGGTCGTCGTTCGCGGACTCAAGCAGCCTCCACCAAACTTGAAGCCCGAGAGCCTGCAGCTGGGGTCAGTCTTGGGAGGCTCGGAAGCCGAGGGCGCGTCGGGAAGGCCGGAGCTGGCCTCAGACCGCCCCGGAGCCAGAGCGGACCCTGGGAGCACCAGCCCCGACCTGTCCTTCCTCGGGACTAGGGGAGAATCCTCCCCTCCTTGCCTGGCACTGGCCTCGTCGTCGTCCGACATGGAGTGGAGGGCGTGGGACCTGCACCGGGGAAAGGACTCCTCTGACTCCTCGCCAGTCACCTTGAGTCAGACTCTTCTTCCTCCTCACTCCCGCTGGAGTCGCTGGAGGGCACATTCACCGTCGGCAACGCCGCCAGATCCTCGGGATCCACTGCAGGCACCAGCCCCTCACTGTTGAAGGTGGGCATGGCATTCACCACCTGCTCCCAATCGTAGAGAAGAAACAGGGGGACAGGAGCACCATCTGGCCTTGCCACGTCTCCCCCGACCAAGAAGTGGAGGGCCGCGACCAGATCTTCATCGGCCAGGGTTGCAGAGCTCAAGTGAAGGGCAGCGTCCGCTTCCCCAAGCCTCCACAATGGGAGCGAGTGCTCCCGGAGTGGAGCCACCCGGTCCTCCAGGAACTCCCTCAGGAGCGTGGCCCCGGTCAGCTTCGCCGCCCCCAGGTTGCTTGGCCTCAGGTCTGCGTTCATCCTCTTCAGCACTGCCCTTGCACGCGGGTCGACAAGCTCCACGCGAGACCACGCATCGATGGCCTTGGGCTGCCCCGTGGGCAGTACCAGTCGAGGGTGGAGGCACCCGACATCCACCATGACCCACTTGCTCTAGAAGCCTTCGATCCTCTTCCCGGGCTTCAAGATGGCGTTGGAGCCGGAGTATGCGATAAAACTCGTGCATGCGGAGATGGGGCCACGAGAGACCCGGAGGTAAAAGTAATGGCGCAGCAAGGCCACTAAGGGCTTTACCCCAACGTGAGCCTCACAATAGTAGGCGAAAATCGCCAGGAGAAGAACAAAGTTGGGGTGGAGGTGCAGAGCTTGCAAGTTGTATAGGCGAAGGACAGCAAGGAAGAACTCGGAAAAAGGGGGCACCAAACCGGCGATGATGGCGCTCACAAAGTGCGGGTAGAAGGTGCTCCCCTTGCCTTCAGGCTGGTCGGAGCCGGCCTTGCACACAATCGCTCCCGCATTGCATTGCGCCACCATCCTCAGGCGCATGACGGCGACATTCTTCTCCGACACATTCGGGGGATCCAGAGCTGGCAAGTACCATGCCTCAGTCAGGGTCTTGCGAGGCGCCATGGCTTGCTGGATGGGAAGGATTGAGCCAGATCTAGAGGATTTCGGAAGCAGGAAGGAGAAGACTGAGAAAGGGGATCTGGAGCAAGGCAAGCGAGAACAAAGCAGGTAAGTCTGGCCTGGACACCTCTTTTTGTCAGATGGGCGGTTGCCGTGGCGGAGCGGAGACGCCCACGTCCAATCAATCGCCATGCAGCGCCCGAGGCCACAGGATGTTGGGTCCTGCGGCGCTTCGCACTTGCCCCTTCACTTCTCTGCTAAGCCAAGTCCGGGCATGCCTTGGGCCCAGGGGCTACTGTGGGTGTTCTGGGAACGGGGGTCCCCAGACTTGCCTGCCTGCATCCTGCGGCGTGGCTCAAATGGGGGCCCAATGCAGCCCAGCTTCATCAGCTCAAGCTCAAGACCCTCGCGAGGGGCCAAGCCTCGCGGGGCGGACGACAGGAAGCTTCCTCAGGAGCAGCCTCCTTAGGCAGGCTCGCGAGGAGGCGGAGAGATCAAGGCAGGGTACCTCCCAAGGAGCCCATGACGCGAGCCATGACGATCGAGGCCAGGCGGGCGCCGGCCTGCGGAGTGTCCTGGTTTCCCTTTCGGTGCAAAGGGGGCAAGCACAGGCCAAGGCATCAGGCAAAGGTTACCATTTCGGTGCAACAAGACCAAGACCAGCAGAACGACAGGATGGAGGTCGCCGTGGAGCCCAGGGCGGCACATCGTCAGAGCCTTTGGCAGCCGAAGACCAAGTTTAGTCAAGATAAGTGTACCAGATGTTCCCCTTCAAAATGGCCAATTGTTGGCGCCCTTCCCGCTCATTATTTGGGAAGAGGCCCAGGGCCTCCTGTCGGTGTCAAAACCGGCAGATCTCGGGTCGGGGGTCCCGAACTGTGCGTCTAGGCGGATGGTAACAGGAGACAAGGGACACGATGTTTTACCCAGGTTCGGGCCCTCTTGATGGAGGTAAAACCCTACATCCTGCTTGATTAATATTGATGATGTGTGTTACAAGAGTGGATCTACCACGAGATCAAGGAGGCTAAACCCTAGAAGCTAGCCTATGGTATGATTGTTGTTCGTCCTATGGACTAAAGCCATCCGGTTTATATAGACACTGGAGAGGGCTAGGGTTACACAGAGTCGGTTACAATGGTAGGAGATCTACATATCCGTATCGCCAAGCTTGCCTTCCATGCCAAGGAAAGTCCCATCCGGACACGGGACGAAGTCTTCAATCTTGTATCTTCATAGTCTTGGAGTCCGGCCGATGATGATAGTTCGGCTATCCGGACACCCCCTAGTCCGAAACTCCCTCAGTAGCCCCTGAACCAGGCTTCAATGACGACGAGTCCGGCGCGCATGTTGTCTTCGGCATTGCAAGGCGGGTTCTTCCTCCGAATAATTTATAGAAGATTGTGAACACCAGGATAGTGTCCGGCTCTGCAAAAATAAATTCCACGCACCATCGTAGAGAGAATAGTATTACACAAGTTCAATCTGCTGATGTATTTTGCGGCGTGACGTCACACCACTACCAAGCCTTTACTAGAATTGTTTTTATTGTACCACCTCAGCACGTTTAGCGAAGTGGTTTCCTTGGCACATCTTGTCGAAGCAGAGATCGTGTTCCCCTTATTCCGGGATTCCCATCAATACGGACGTGGGTAACCCAACCGCACCATTGATTGCGGCGCTTGGGGGATAAGCGAGTTTTATCAGGCCAGTGGGGACGCATGTTTGCGTCCGCCCATATAAGGGGATAAAGATCCAACCCTTTTACCTGCGCCTTCTTCCTCTTTGGCTTATCCAACTCCGCGAACTCGAGCTCCAGCGCCCAAGTCTGCAGTCCTCACCTCAACCTTCTCCAACTATGTCCAGAGCGGGAGGCAAGTGGATGGCCTCCTCCGTCACGGAGGGGCAGATCCAGAAGCTGCGCACCGCCGGATATTTGTCCAGCAACATCGCTCACCGGCTCCCCGACGAGGAAGAGCTCATCCCCACCCCCAGGCCCCATGAGAGGATAGTATTTCTTCCCCATTTCCTCTGCGGACTGGGCTTCCCGCTTCATCCCTTTGTCCGGGGGCTCATGTTCTACTACGGCCTGGATTTCCATGATCTGGCCCCGAATTTCATCCTCAACATCTCGGCGTTTATCGTCGTGTGCGCGGCCTTCCTCTGCATCCAGCCCCACTTTGGTTTGTGGCTCAAGACCTTCAGCGTCAAGCCGAAGGTTGTTGTTGGTGTCCAAACCGGCGGATCTCGGGTAGGGGGTCCCGAACTGCGTGTCTAGGCGGATGGTAACAGGAGACAAGGGACATGATGTTTTACCCAGGTTCGGGCCCTCTTGATGGAGGTAAAACCCTACGTCCTGCTTGATTAATATTGATGATGTGTGTTACAAGAGTGGATCTACCACGAGATCAAGGAGGCTAAACTCTAGAAGCTAGCCTATGGTATGATTGTTGTTCGTCCTATGGACTAAAGCCATCCGGTTTATATAGACACCGGAGAGGGCTAGGGTTACACAGAGTCGGTTACAATGGTAGGAGATCTACATATCCGTATCGCCAAGCTTGCCTTCCACGCCAAGGAAAGTCCCATCCGGACACGGGACGAAGTCTTCAATCTTGTATCTTCATAGTCTTGGAGTCCGGCCGATGATGATAGTTCGGCTATCCGGACACCCCCTAGTCCGAAACTCCCTCAGTAGCCCCTGAACCAGGCTTCAATGACGACGAGTCCGGCGCGCATGTTGTCTTCGGCATTGCAAGGCGGGTTCTTCCTCCGAATAATTTATAGAAGATTCTGAGCACCAGGATAGTGTCCGGCTCTGCAAAAATTGATTCCACGCACCACCGTAGAGAGAATAGTATTACACAAGTTCAATCTGCTGACATATTTTGCAGTGTGACGTCACACCACTACCAAGCCTTTACTAGAATTGTTTTTATTGTACCACCTCAGCGCGTTTAGCGAAGCGGTTTCCTTGGCACGTCTGGTCGAAGCAGAGATCGTGTTCCCCTTATTCCGGGATTCCCATCAATATGGACGTGGGTAACCCAACTGCACCATTGATTGCGGCGCTTAGGGGATAAGCGAGTTTTATCAGGCCGGTGGGGACGCATGTTTGCGTCCGCCCATATAAGGGGATAAAGATCCAACCCTTTTACCTGCGCCTTCTTCCTCCTTGACTTATCCAACTCCGCGAACTCGAGCTCCAGCGCCCAAGTCCGCACTCCTCACCTCAACCTTCTCCAACTATGTCCGGAGCGGGAGGCAAGTGGATGGACTCCTCCGTCACGGAGGGGCAGATCCAGAAGCTGCGCACCGCCGGATATTTGTCCAGCAACATCGTGCACCAGCTCCCCGACGAGGGAGAGCTCATCCCCACCCCCAGGCCCAATGAGAGGGTAGTATTTCTTCCCCATTTCCTCCGTGGACTGGGCTTCCCGCTTCATCCCTTTGTCCGGGGGCTCATGTTCTACTACAGCCTGGATTTCCATGATCTGGCCCCGAATTTCATCCTCAACATCTCGGCGTTTATCGTCGTGTGCGAGGCCTTCCTCTGCATCCAGCCCCACTTTGGTTTGTGGCTCAAGACCTTCAGCATCAAGCCGAAGGTTGTGAAGGGCAGCCAAGCGGAGTGCGGAGGCGCCATGGTGGGCAGGATGTCCCACGTTACTTGGCTGGAGGGCACTTTCGTGGAAACCATTAAGGGGTGGCAATCAGGGTGGTTCTACATCACCGAGCCGCGTGACCCTGAATGGGCAGCGGCCCCCGAATTCAGATCCGGCATCCCTACATGGCTCACCTCCTGGAAAGAGAGTGGCCGGATCTGGGGTGATTCGGAGGAGCTGACCGGACTCCAAGCCTGTATCCAAAAGTTGGTGGACAAGAAGCTCAAGCTTGTCAACGTAGTCTAGGTCATGCTCATCCGCCAGATTCTCCCATTCCAACGACGGGGTTTCAACATGTGGGAGTTCGATCCGGTGCAACACCAGACTCTGAGCGGGCTCTTCGACACTACGTATGAAGATGTCTGGAAGGTGCTGTTCAAGGGCGCCGAGGCTCCCGCATCTGCCACCGAAGATCGCGGATTCAGCTCACAGCGTCCGGCTGACGAGGTAAGTGATTTTGTCCTTTACGGAACGCTCGTTTTCCATAGTTTGACTCTATGCGGGATCTAAACTCCCTTTACTTTTGACAGGACTGGCTGGCGAAGGCCAAACAGACTATCTGTCCGGCCCCATTGCCAGAGGACCCAGCGGACGCCCGCCTAACGGGGCTGCTGGCTCCGGCACCCCGCGTGGTGCCGGAGAAGAAGGCCAAGAAGAAGGCCACGGGGACTCGGAAGAGCTCCCGTTTTTAGGTGCTATCGGATGACGACTCCGAGGCCGACTCCTCACACCAAGGTGAGGAGGAGAAGAAAAAGGCCTCTCCCCCAGTGGGGGGAGAGAAGAAAAGGAAGGCCTCCCCAACGAGGGAGGCCGAAGGGTCCAATAAGGGAAAAACTCTTCCCCCGGACTGCTCTGCCAATGCCAGTGACGATGACGAGGACTGGCCTCCAAGGGCCAAGCCCCTGGCAAGATCGTGAGTATCCGGACTTACGAATAACTTCATGGTTTTTATTTTTTGCCACACAATGTCTTTCTAATGCCGCATACAACCCTGTAGTCTGCCCAAGGACGATCTTCCCGCTTCGTCGAGCGGGTCTTTAGGTTCGTCGGATATGGATTCTCTTCCGACCACCTCCACCCCCCGTGACACGGACGATGCTAAGGTGGGATCCCGGGAAGGGACCCTCCAGGAGGAGGAGGCCTCGGAGGTGTCGCAGGACAACCTTCCGGACTTTTCACCGGACTCAGCTCCGGATCCCATAGTGGCTCCGGAGTCCGGCGGGCGGCCCCTTCGTAAGAAGGGCAAGACCGTGACACCGGCAGCCTCCGTCCAACCGAAGGCACCGGATAGCTTGCTGGAGGCGCTTAATGGCACCTCCATCGAAGAGGAACACCGCACTGTTATGAGTGCGGTGATTCAGAAGGTGCAGCTCGCCAAGAGCGGGCTGACCGAAGCCTGCAACAGCCTTCTAACAGGCTTTGAGGTAAGAATTTTGATATATGTAAAATAGTACCGCATAGACAGTAGCCCCTGATGCTCGGTTCGGTGTTCGGAAAGAAAAGCCGGACTGAGGATCTTAAGAAGATATACGCAAGAGTCATAATAAATATGTCAATATGGGATTGCAGGCTGCGCTGCTGACCTCTGCCGCACTGACTGCGGAGGTCAATACTTTGAAGGAAAGCCTCGAGCGGTCCGAGAACGAGCTTGGCCGTGCCAAAAAGCAGCTCGAGGACAATGAAGGTGAGTAACACCTTATTGAAATTGTACCTTACAGAAAAGGATTTTGGTTGCAAAAAGAATGACAAGGATAACGTGGGTATTGCAGGGGCCACTAACGAGGTGGCGACCCTGAAAGAGGCGGTGGCCGTGGCCGAACGCAATGCGGCCGCGGAGCGCACTGAGCGAGAGAAGCAGGAGGCGCGGGTGGCGGAGGTACAACAAGAGCTCCAGGATCTCGTGAAAAAACATGAGAGCCTGGAGCGTGACTCGAAGACTCGAGAGTCTGAGCTTGCAACGGCTCTTGACAGTGCCAAAGCTGCTAAGGCCGAAGCCTACAAGGCCCTCCAAGAAATCGAGGAATTGAAGAAAATAGCGGCAGGTAAGGCATTTTTCATGCAAAGTAAGCATGTGAGTGTTAATTACCTGTTACTTGCCCGAATTCGGAGCTCTCCAGGAACGTTTGTAGATCTTCCTTGCAGCGTATCCGATGCCGCCGCATTCTACCGGGCCGAGGAGGGGAGCTCGACGGAGAAGGTCTTCTGGTCTCAGTATGCTGAGGCCGGACATCCGGTGCCCCTTAGCGATCAGCTGAAGCAGCTGGTCGAGCTCCACAAGGTTGCCGAACAGGCCATGAAGGGCCTCATAGTTCGGCTATGGCCTAAGGAGGCCATGCCCGGGAGCTACTTCGGCCTGGTGCGGCGGCTGGTGGATGCGTGCCCGTGGGTTGAAGTCATCAAGCACTCTGCTTGTATTGAGGGTGCCCGTCGGGCCCTTGCCCGCGCAAAGGTGCACTGGGGCAAGCTGGATGCCCAGAAGCTTGTGACGGACCAGCCGTCGCAGGGCAAGGAGCACCGCACGCCCGAGATGTATTATAAGAGTGTGCTGAAGGGCGCCCGCACTATTGCGGGTGAGTGCTCCAAAGATGTAATATTTGAGTAGACTCGCATTTTGTTATCCTGTGCGCTGAAAACTTAGTTCATTTGCGCTAAGCAACGCATTTTAATTTAAAATATTACCTTCTGTGCGGCTGTTTATCAAATCTGAGAGGTCGTCGGCTTCAGCCCCCATGCCACGAGTGCTGGGGTGTTCGGGATAAATTTGAGCACTCTTGTTCCCATATTTGGGTCCATCTAGGGAGGCGCTCAACACAACGAACAAGGCAACCGGACTTATAATGCTTGAACACTCTCACTTAGCCATAGAATTCTATAATTTTAAATTTCGGCGAAGCCCTAGCCTTCAGAAGGCCGAATTTGGGGCGCTATCCACGCCTGGGCCGGACAAAAACTGGCTCCTCGCTCTAAGCGGCATAAGTCTTTAGGGACTCGCAAAAAACCTCTCGAACAGCGACCAGCTCTCGCCTCATCATAACGACCAGTTTTAGCTTTCTCCACTGAGGCGTTAACCCAGCTCAACTGGGGCGCAATCGCAGTGGTTCTCCCAGTGCTACCTTAGCCGATACAACGGAACGTAAGGTACCAAAACATGGGAGCCGGGCAAACCCAACTATTGACCCAAGACATGATTCAGAGCCGATGCATATAATGCTATAAGTTTGGGGTGCCACACTTGTGAAAGTGTTCGGGCTTATCACACCATGATGCGGGAAACATAAGCCCCTGCTGTATTTAGCCGTACCAAAACGTACGGATGCGACATGTCACAAATGAACATATGTATAAAAGAGAAATGCAATTGGAAGCAAAAAGGTGCTGCATTACTTATTCAAGAAAAACTGCTGTAAGTGCAGAACAATACAAATGGTGCGATAAGCAAGGGATGGGACTGTTAAACATGTCGCCCTCCAGGGGTAGGCTGCGGAATGGTGCATAAAATAGATTTAATGCTCGTAATGGAGACCACCTGGATATTCGTTGTAGCCTTTCTTCTTCCCTGGCTGTTGCATTGTGAGTTCGGCAGGTCTACTGCCGGACAGGGCCTCTGACGAACGGAGTCCTGTGGGTAAAAATAAAAAGGAAGAAGAGAAAAAAAAGAAGAACGACACACTTGAGAGCCCCTGGTGTGGTTGAGCTGCAGTCTGGGCCTATCGTGGTCGCGCCCCTCTCCCCATGCCCATGGTATCTTCAGAGCGTAATGGTGTACGCGAAGGACCTGTCTTGACGTTTTACAGGGGCTGGGGTTGGGGCCGCACTGCTACGCGTGCTCGAAACGTGCCAGGTGGTCTTGTTGTAGGTTACTCCGGGCGCGCTTAGCTGTGTCCGGCCGCTTAACGGCCAGACTCAAGAATTGCCTTAAGAGGCTGCATTGTACTTCTGCCGCAAGAGCCGCTGTATGTTCATCCATGCGGAGAGAACGTTCAGTGTTTCCGTTGACCGTGATGACTCCTTGAGGGCCTGGCATATTTAGCTTGAGGTATGCGTAGTGTGGCACTGCGTTGAACTTTGCAAATTCGGTACGTCCGAGCAGGGCATGATAGCCGCTGCGGAACGGAACTATGTCAAAGATTAACTCCTCGCTTAGGAAGTTATCCGGGGATCCGAAGACCACTTCCAGTCTAACTGAGCCTGTACAATTGGCTTCTACACCTGGTATGACGCCTTTAAAGGTCGTCTTGGTAGGTTTAATCCTTGAGGGGTCTATGCCCATTTTGCGCACTGTATCCTGATAAAGCAGGTTCAGGCTGTTGCTGCCGTCCATCAGGACTCTGGTGAGGTGAAATCCATCGATGATTGGGTCTAAGACCAATGCGGCGAATCCGCCATGGCGGATGCTGGTGGGGTGGTCCCTTCGGTCAAAAGTGATCGGGCAGGAGGACCATGGATTGAACTTCCGGGCAACTGGCTCCATCGCGTATACATCCCTGAGTGCACGCTTCCGCTCCCTTTTGGGTATGTGCGTTGCGTATATCATGTTCACCGTCCACACCTGTGGGGGGAAACCCTTCTGTCCTCTATTGTTCGGCGGTCGGGTCTCTTGCTCGTCATCACTATGCAGCCTCTTGTCATTGTTTTCGGCAATTAACTTGCCTGCCTGCTTGAATACCCAACAGTCCCTGTTGGTGTGGTTAGCTGGCTTTTCGGGGGTGCCGTGTATCTGGCACAAGCGGTCGAGTATTCGGTCCAAATTGGACGGACCCGGAGTAGTTCTTTTGAATGCCTTTTTCCGCTGACCGGGTTTAGAGCCTTTGAATCCGGCATTGACTGCCGTATCCTCACTATTGTCACCGTTAATGCGGCGTTTGTTTTTGTTACGACGCGACCTGCCATTATGGTCCTTGATATCCGAACTGCCATTACTTTTGCTAAGGTTGTTGCTGCGTGCTAGCCAGCTGTCCTCACCCACGTAGAAGCGGGTCATGAGTGATGGGAGGGCTGCCATGGATTTCAGCTTTTCCTGTCCTAGGTGCCGGGCAAGCCACTCATCGCGTATATTATGCTTGAAGGCTGCAAGGGCCTCCGCATCCGGACAGTTGACGATTTGGTTTTTCTTGGTTAAGAACCGTGTCCAGAATTGTCTGGCCGATTCGTCTGGCTGCTGAATTATGTGGATTAGGTCATCAGCGTCTGGTGGTCGCACATACGTGCCTTGGAAGTTATCGAGGAATGCGGCTTCCAGGTCTTCCCAACTCCCAATTGACTCTACTGGCAAGCTGTTAAGCCAATGCCGGGCTGGTCCTTTAAGCTTGAGGGGGAGATATTTGATGGCGTGAAGATCGTCACCACGGGCCATGTGGATGTGAAGGAGATAGTCTTCGATCCAAACCGCGGGGTCTGTTGTGCCATCGTAAGATTCAATATTCACGGGTTTAAACCCTTCGGGGATTTGATGATCCATTACTTCGTCTGTGAAGCATAGTGGGTGTGCGGCGCCTCTGTACTGGGCGATATCACGACAGAGCTCAAATGGGCTTTGTCTATTTTGTTCGGCCCGGCCGGACTTACTATGTCCGGCGCGACGGTTGTCGTCATGTATCATGGGGCGCCCACGCGATCCATAGATCGATCTTGATTGTCTTGCCCTATCCTCCAATATATCTTGCAAGTCCGGAGTGTTCCCCTATGGCCTTGTGCTTTTCGAGCGATGCCGGGGTACGGGTCTAGTAAGGGCCTAGAGGCCTCTCTGTCGCGACCACGGGGTGGTCGGTCAGCTGTATTGTCTCCTGGTGATGTGGGTTCATACGCCTCCTCCTCTAATCGGGGGAGCAGCTTGCGTTTATGGTAGCTTTTGGAGGGGCGTTCGAGCTCATGCTCTTCGGCCGCGAGGACTTCAGTCCATCTGTCGGCTAGCAGATCTTGATCGGCTCTAAGCTGTTGCTACTTTTTCTTGAGGCTGTTCGCCGTGGCCATAAGCCTGCGTTTAAAACGCTCTTGGTCGACGGGATCCTCAGGAACGACGAATTCATCGTCGTCGAGGCTTGCCTCGTCTCCGGAGGGAGGCATATAATCCTCTACCTCTTATTCTGCCACTCTCTCATGAGGGCTGGCGTCTCCGTCCTCCTGTGCTGGATATTGCTGGAGTGGGTTGTCTTCGGCACTATCCGGTGTATATTATCTCCGGTGCCAGAATCTTCATTCTTGCTGTGGCGGGATTTAGAGCGGCGCCGCTGACGCCGACGCTTGGGCTGTTTCTTGGAGGGGTCATCCTCCGATGTTCCTTCGCCATTCCCATCCTTTGGGATATCCACCATGTATATGTCATATGATGAGGTGGCTTTCCAGTGCCCGGTGGGTGCTGGTTCTTGGTCGTCTCCGGCATCGTCGTCCATACCGTCGATGTCTTCGGAGTCGTAGTCTAGCATGTCGGTTAGATCGTCGACAGTGGCTACCAAGTGGGTGGTGGGTGGGCTTTGAATTTCTTCATCGTCCGCATCCCAACCGTCCTGACCGCAGTCCGGCCAGGGCTCTCCTGATAACGAGAGATACTTTAGCGAACTCAAGATGTCGCCGAAAGGTGAGTGTTGAAGATGTCCGCTGCGGTGAACTCCATGACTGGCGCCCAATCAGATTCGATCGGAGGGGGCGCGGGAGGTTCAGAGTCCGGCAAGGAGTCTGGCTCCTCGGAGTCACGAGCTTCATGATGGACAAGTTCAGTGTTCGGCTCTATCGCCGTAGAGGTTGCAGCCCCCGAGGCGGTGTCTAGCCATCCGTCCTCAACCTGCGCAGTCGGCTCCGAATTGAAGATCGGAGTGGGCTCGATTGCGGCCTCCAGGGTACTGTCCGGCTGCAGAGCAAAATCATGCTCGCCGTGACAGTGCGGCACGCTCGGCTGTGGATCGAATCCATCGAGGATCAAGTCCCCGTGGATGTCAGCCGTGAAGTTCAAACTTCCAAATCTGACCTGACGGCCAGGGGCATAGCTTTCGATCTGCTCCAGTTGGCCAAGCAAATTGGCCCGCAGTGCGAAGCCGCCGAATACGAAGATCTGTCCGGGGAGGAAGGTCTCACCCTGGACTGCATCGTTGATGATGATCGAAGAAGCCATCGAACCTATCGGTGACGACACAGAGGAACTCTCAATGAAAGCATCAATGTCGGTGTCAAAACCGGCGGATCTCGGGTAGGGGGTCCCGAACTGTGCGTCTAGGCGGATGGTAACAGGAGACAAGGGACACGATGTTTTACCCAGGTTCGGACCCTCTTGATGGAGGTAAAACCCTACGTCCTCCTTGATTAATATTGATGATGTGTGTTACAAGAGTGGATCTACCACGAGATCAAGGAGGCTAAACCCTAGAAGCTAGCCTATGGTATGATTGTTGTTCGTCCTATGGACTAAAGCCATCCGGTTTATATAGACACCGGAGAGGGCTAGGGTTACACAGAGTCGGTTACAATGGTAGGAGATCTACATATCCATATCGCCAAGCTTGCCTTCCACGCCAAGGAAAGTCCCATCCGGACACAGGACGAAGTCTTCAATCTTGTATCTTCATAGTCTTGGAGTCCGGCCGATGATGATAGTTTGGCTATCCGGACACCCCCTAGTCCGGAACTCCCTCACCTCCCTCTATAAATAGGGCTAGCCACCACAGGGTTGAGGCATCGAGAAAATAGATCGATCAGAGAGAGAGAGGCGACTGAACTCGCCCTAGCAGTTCATCGCACCAGCTCAAGAACAGCCCCTCGCGAGGCTGTTCTCCCTTTGTATTGTTCATCATCAGCCCCTGAGACAATCCACCACACCACACACTGGAGTAGGGTATTACACCACAATGGTGGCCTAAACCAGTATAAATCTCATGTCCCTTGTGTGTTCATCTTTCTTGCCTAGATCCTTGAGAGACCTCGACGCGTGAGCTGGTAGGGGAAAGATCTTCGTGCGCACCCCAGTGTTTGAACCTCAAGGGTCAGCCAGAACCCGAAATCCGACAGTATTCGGACTCTATAACATATACTGGGCTGAGCAACGCCCTTGATTATGAACCCTGTATTTCCAGGTATGTGCATTGATCTGTCGTGGCGAAATGCCTATAACGCCAGTATCCGCTGTGGGTGTATTGAATATCCATGGGATGTCAAGCAACAAAAGACAGTAAAGAAGGTTTACACAGGGGCTTAATCTAAAGAGAAACCTTTGAGCGGGGCCCTGCTGCACGTCTGCGCCTTTGTCTCCGTTGTGCCGTATCCTGGAAGGGTGTCGCATGAATAGTGTCTGTAAAAAGGAAAACTCATAAAAGGAGTAAGCGTGCGAGAAGTTGGTTATTCTCGATGGATGTTAAAAATACGAGATATTGTCCTATTAATGAGGCGAACCAAATTGTGGGCTTTATTACATATTTGCAGCCCCTTGTATTATTTATGGGGATATATGTATAGCACCCAGCTCAGGTTTATCTGGGTTGTTGTTGACGATGGTGCACTGGACTCGTCTAACCATGTCCGTGGTCTTGACGACCGATCATGCGTTCTGGTGGGTGAGGCCGCTTAATGTCCGGCTACAAGAGCCGCCGCATACTGCTCTATGTTTCCGCTAACGGTTATGACGCCATGTGGACCGGGCATCTTAAGTTTAAGGCAGGCATTGTTCGATATTGCGTTAAAGCAAGCGAAGGTCGTTCTTCCGAGTAGTGCATGATAACCGCTGCTGAAGGGAGTGATGTCGAAGAGTAGTTCCTCGCTTCTAAAATTGTCGTGAGAACCAAATGTCACCTCTAATACGAGGGAGCCCCAGCAGTGGGCATCAACGCCTGGTATCACTTTGTTAAAGGTGGTGCTACTTTGGCTTATTCTGGATGGGCATATCCCCATCTTGCGGACGGTGTCCTGATATATCAGATTAAAACTACTGCCGTCGTCCATTAGGACTCGAGTGAGATGGTATCCATCAATTATTGGGTCGAGCACCAAGGCAGCCGATCCTCCCTGCCGGATACTGGCCGGGTGGTCCCTGTGATCAAAAGTGATCGGGTAGGCCGCCCAGGGGTTGAATTTGGGGGCAGCGAACTCTATGTGAGTTGCGTGGACCATGTTTACTATTTTGACTTCTAGTGGGATTTTTTCTGTCCTCCCGTGTTCGGCTGGCGAGGCTCATCCTCGTCTTTGCTTGACGTTTCCCTTCCCTTGTGTTCGACATTTAACTTGTCGGCCTGCTTGAAGACCCAACATTCTCTGTGGGTATGATTTGCAGGTTTTACAGAGGTGTCGTGGGTTCGGCACAATCTGTCCAGGACTTTATTCAGGCCCGGTCCCTCTTTACTGCCCTTAAATGGCTTCTGTCCCTGATCGGGTCGAGGGCCCCTGAATCCAGCGTTGACTGTCGTGTTGTCCGGACTATCGTCATTGTTCCGACGCTTGTGCTTAGTGCGTCGTGGCTTCTCGTTGCCATCTCGAATTTCGGATGTGCCTAGGTCACTGGTGCCTCTACGGGCCAACCAGCTATCTTCGCCCGCACAAAAGTGGGTCATAAGGCTTGTTAAGGCCGCCATCGTCCTTGGCTTTTCTTGGCCGAGGTGTCTGTCAAGCCACTCGTCCCGGATACTATGTTTGAAGGCCGCTACGGCTTCAACATCCGGACAGTCAACAATTTGATTCTTCTTAGTGAGAAATCTGTTCCAAAGCTTACGGGCTTACTCTCCGGGCTGTTGTATTATGTGACTTAAATCGTCTGCATCCGGAGGTTGGACATAGGTCCCTTGAAAATTGGCCCTGAAAGCATCCTCAAGTTCCTCCCAACTTCCAATTGAGTTTTCAGGGAGGCTCTTCAGCCAATGCCGAGCTGGTCCTTTCAACTTGAGGGGGAGGTATTTGATGGCGTGGAGGTCGTCCCCACGAGCCATGTGTATGTGAAGGATAAAATCTTCAATCCAGACCCCAGGGTTTGTCGTTCCGTCGTATGCCTCTATGTTCACGGGTTTGAATCCCCGCAGAAATTCATGATCTAGCACCTCATTGGTGAAGCATAGAGGGTGCGCAGCCCCTCTATATCTGGACATGCCGCGGCATGCTGTCGGCTATTGTTGCGTCCAGTGTTGATTCCAAACTGGTATTCGATCAGTGTGATCGTTGTTGTGACCATAATCCCATGCCGGAGCATGTCCTCTGGATCCGTAGATGGACCTGGCCGCACCGGCCTTTTTGTCCAGAAGCTCACGTAAATTGTGCGCGGTATCAGTGGCTGCAATATCGCAGCTATGAAGTGGTTGGTCTGGCCGAATGGCCATATTGTTCTTTGGCGGAATGGGCGTTGCGGCCTCATCGTCAAATTCGGGTAGCAGCTTGCGTTTTGGGTAGCTCTTTGTGTGGCGATTGTCGCCACATTTTCCTTCAGTGTCTAGCACCTTATTCCATCTTCGTGTGAGCGTATCCTGCGCGGCTTTAAGCCTTTGCTTCTGCTTCTTTAGGCTCCTCACCGTGGCCCTAAGCCTTCTGCGGAGGTTATCTTGTTCCAAGCGATTTTCCGGGATGATAAATGCATCGTCAACCGGACTGTCCTCCCCTCCGTGGGTAGTTTGATGAGTTTGGCCCTTGGGATCGCTGTGATCGGGTGTTTGTTCGGCGTGGCCTGGCTCTTCTTGCTCCATTGTTGGGTTCATATTGTTGCCTTCGGAGTCAACTGGAGTGTCATTTCTCCTTGCGCTGTTATCGCTAATTTTACTATGACTGGACTTAGGGCGGCGCCTACGTCATTGTTTTTGTTTTTTCCCGGGGGGTTTATCCTCCGTTGTGTCCTCTTTGTCATCGTTGTCTTCCTTAGGCGTGTCCACCATGTAGATGTCATATGATGAAGTGGCGGTCCAGCGCCCCATGGGCGGTGGTTCCAGATCGTCCCCTGTGTTGACGTCCATATCGTTGATGTCTTCGTAGTCGAAATCAAGCCTGTCTGTGAGGTCATCGACAGTGGCTATGAAGTGGGTGGTGGGTGGGAGGCGATTTTCTTCGTCATCCATGTCCCACTCGGGCCGTACATAGTTCGGCCAAGAGTCTTCTGTCAAAGAGAGAGACTTTAATGAGTTAAGTGCTTTGCCCAAGAGGCGGTGCTAAAAGATATCAATGGCGGTGAACTCCATTACTGGAGCCCAATCGGACTCGATGGGCTCGGGCGCGCGCGGTTTGGAACCCACATCCGGACACAAGTCCGGGGGTCCGATGATGCAGATCTCCTTAACGGGGGAGTCTGTGTTCGGCTCTACCGCCGAAGAGTATGCGTCCTCCGTGGCGGAGTCCACCCACCCGTCTTTGGACGATGCGATCTGCCCAGGATTTAGGTCCGGAGCCGCAGTAGGGGCGACATCCTGAATACTGTCCGATAGAAGATTTTAAGTCGTGCTAGTCGTGACTGTTTGGTACTCCTGATACAGGCCCAAATCCGTCGAAGATCGAGTCTCCGCGGATATCGGCCATGTAATTCAAGTTCCGAAACCTGACCTAATGGCCAGGAGCGTAGCTGTCGATCTGCTCCAGATGGCCAAGCGAGTTGGCCCGCAGTGCAAAGCCGCCGAACACAAAGATTTGTCCGGGGAGAAAAGTCTCACCCTGGACTGCGTTGTTGAAGGTTGGGGGAGCCATCGAGCCTTATAGCAACAACACAGAGGAACTCTCAATGAAAGCACCAATGTGGGTGTCAAAACTGGTGGATCTCGGGTAGGGGGTCCTGAACTGTGCGTCTAAGGCTAATGGTAACAGGAGACTGGGGACACGATGTTTTACCCAGGTTCGGGCCCTCTCGATGGAGGTAATACCCTACTTCCTACTTGATTGATCTTGATGATATGAGTATTACAAGAGTTGATCTACCATGAGATCGTAGAGGCTAAACCCTAGAAGCTAGCCTATGGTATGATTGTTGTTGTCCTACGGACTAAACCCTCCGGTTTATATAGACAGCGGAGGGGGCTAGGGTTACACAGTATTGGTTACAGAGAAAGAGATCTACATCCGAATCGCCAAGCTTGCCTTCCATGGAAAGGAGAGTCCCATCCGGACACGGAACGAAGTCTTCAATCTTGTATCTTCATAGTCCAACAGTCCGGCCAAAGTACATAGTCTGGCTGTCCGGATACCCCTGTATCCAGGAATCCCTCAGTCGCCGCCCGCTTGCTCAGACGGCTTCGGCGGGCGATGGTTGTGCTCGTCGTGCTCCATCTCCGGTGGCCAACGCCACCATGGGCCCTGCCGGCCACGAGAAGCAAGCTTCTTCGTTGCACCCGTTGGTGCACCGCGACGGGTGCACCGCCACTCCATCACTAACTCCATCAGCTTTGTCCTCCCACGCGCATCAAGGCCCGGCGGACGCGCATGCCGCTTTGCTCATGGCACGGGAACTCCTTCACTACCATCCGGTCAACGACTTCTACGATGAGTGGCTCGAGCGGATCGCTGAGCTCGTCAGCGCAGCTGGGGGCTCCGCCGTGCCGGCCCTCTCACTGCCTCAGCAGCCGCCTGCCGCGGGCGACGTGGCTCATGGGGCTGCTCCACCCCCTTCGGCCCAGGGCGTCATCATCGAGCCAAGGCGTGTGGCACTACGACGCGACCTGCCATGTCCAGCGCCTGCTCGGGAGGATGTGAGCTACCAAGTGGTGCAGCGGCCTCAAGGGGAGGCGCGCGTGCTTCCTATGCCCTCACACCATGCACGCGTGCCGCCACTGGAGGTCATGGTGCGCGTGCACCAGGACCACATTCCACCGCCTCGACAGGCTCTAGTGGCCACAGCAGGATGTTGTGCGTTCACCCTGCAGCTCCACAACATCGTCTGGCCGAGCAAGTTCAAGCCTGACCTGCCCCCATGCTATGACGGCACCACCGACCCCGGCGAGTTCCTGCAGCTCTAAGAGCTGAGCATCAAGGCGGCCAGCCCCGATGAGAAGATCTTGGCAAAATGGTTTCTGATGGCCCTCAAGGATGGCACGCGTTCCTGGCTCCTGAACTTACCTTAGGGATCGGTCTCATCATGGGAGGAGATGTGCGGCCGCTTCATCGCCAACTTCCAGGGCACCCGCGACCATCCGCCGGCTGCGGGTGACCTGCGTCGCATCAAGCAGCAGCCAGGAGAGACCCTGCAAAAGTATATCCGATGCTTAAACAATGTTCGCCTCAAGATCCCCAAGGTGTCGGACGAGGCCATCATCTCAGCATTCACTGATGGCATTCACGACGTCAAGATGAAGGAGGAGCTCCCCAACCATCATGACCTCTGCACAACCCTAGAGATTTTCAACATATCGAACAAGTGCGCAAGGGTTGAGGAGGGGCGCCTCTCCCTCCTCGAGCTCCCCGATGCTGACCCAGAAGACAAGAAGGCCAAGGCCAAGGACGTGAAGCGCAAAGGGCCGGCCGTGCTCGCGGCAGAGCCAGAGATGAAGCGCGGGTGCGACCACCCCGAGTCATCCAAGAGCAACCGACCATTATGCGTCTTCCACAATGTTCACAGCCACAACACCAGCGACTGCCAGGAGCTCAGGGCCCTTCGCGACGGGCGTCTCGGTCGATGCCCTGAGCGCAATGATCGAGGCTACGACCGTGGAGGTGGCAGAGGTGGAGGACGCTAGGAGGAATGTGACCTCCACCAGGAGTGGCGCGACCATCCTCAGGAGGACCGTTGGCAGGGCCAACCTTGCGAAGGCGCTTGGAGGGAGCAGCCTTGTGAGGAGCGTCCTCAGGGCAATGCCGGTCTGCCTCCACTACCTCCACCGCCAAGAAGGAACGAAGATCACCACCAGGACGAGGGGGCTGGGGGCTTCCAGGAGCCACGAGCCATCGCCTGCATCCTGGGCGGCTCGCAGGCCCCAGCTTTGCACCGCATCTTCAAGTAGTTCACGTGCGAGGTGAATGCAGCGCTCCCCAAGCCCGAAGCAACTCGCCCTCTCAGGTGGTCCAAGTGCGCCATCACCTTTAGCTCCTCAGACCAGCTCAAGTGCGCGGCCACTGCCGGCGCGCTCCCCATGCTCTACTCACCCGTCATCAGCAACGTGGTTGTCACCAAGACTCTCATCGATGGTGGAGCGGGGCTCAATGTCCTGTCTACTCAAACGTTTGACAACCTCCAAGTACCGTACTACCAGCTTTAGCCAACCAAGCCATTTTCCGGAGTGACCAGCGGTTCCACACATGGCAGGTCCGCCTCCCTGTCACCTTCGGGGAGCGCAACAACTGCTAATCGACTTCGACATCGCCGACATTCGCCTGCCCTACAATGCCATCCTAGGGTACCCAGCACTAGCCAAGTCATGGCAGCTATGCACAATGGCTACAACGTCCTCAAGATACAAGGAAGCGGCGGTGTCATCACGATGGCATGTCAAGAGAAGGACGCGGTGTGCTCCCTCGAGCGCGCCTTCCAGGCTACAACAGTCAAGAACCTTGAAGATGAGAGCGGTGCCCTCCCTCCTGAGGTCGCCCCCAAGACGAAGAAGCTGCAACTAGGTCAGGGACCTCGTGAGGAAGTATTGCCTGAGGACACCGCGCTGGGCCTCGCGTCCTAGGACGCGACACCTTCACCCGTTGCATAGGAAGGCGCGCTCGACGCCCCCCTCAGGCTGGGCTCGGGGACTCTCCTCGGGAGGGCCTCAGACCTAGCCAGAGTCACGAGGGAGGCGCTCGAGCACCATGTGGAGGCGCTCTTCAAGGCACATTTCCTAGGAGAAGGCATCAGGCGGGAGGCGCCGGGCGTTCATGAGTTCATCAGCAAGGGAATCGAGGAGATTCAAGATGCAAGGGTTCTGCAAGGCGATCGTCACCTGCCACGAGGCGCGGCTCACTGCCCTAGCAAGGGTAAGGAGTTCCACGTCTGCATCGATTGTCGGCGTTCTGGGAACGGGGGTACCCAGACTTGCCTGCCTGCGGCTTGCGGCGTGGCTCAAGGAGTGGCCCAGTACGGCCCATCTTCGTCAACACATGCTCAAGACCCTCGTGAGGGGCCAAGCCTCACGGGGCGGACGACAGGAGGCTTCCTCAGGCACGGCCTCGTCAGGCTGGCTCGCGAGGAGGCGGAGAGATCAAGGCGGGGTACCTCGCGAGGTGCCCATGATGCAAGCCATGACGACCAAGGACAGGCGGGCGCCGGCCTGCGCTGAGTCCTTGTTTCCTCTTTGGTGCAAAGGGGGTAAGCGCAGGCGAGAGTGTCAAGCAAAGGCAACCATTTCGGTGCAACAAGACCAAGACCAGCAGGATGGCAGAACGGAGGTCATCGTGGAGCCCAAGCCGACGTCATCATCAGGGCCTTTGGCAGGCGAGGACCAACTTCAGTCAGGATAAGTGTACTAGATGTTCCCCTTCAAAATGGCCAATTGTTGGCGCCCTTCCCGCTCAATATTTGGGAAGAGGCCCAGGGCCTCCGCCTATAAATAGGACTAGCCACCCACAGGGTAGAGGCATCTAGAGAGATCCGCATCTGAGACACACAGAGAGAGAGGCATCTAGAGAGATCCGCATCTGAGACACAGAGAGAGAGGGGCGACTGAACTCCCCCTAGAAGTTCATCGCTCCAGCCAAGAACAGACCCTCGCGAGGCTGTTCTTCCTTGTACTGTTCATCATCAGCCCCTGAGGCAATCCACACACCACAAACTAGAGTAGGGTATTACACCACAATGGTGGCCTGAACCAGTATAAATCTCGTGTCCCTTGTGTTGTTATTTGTGTAGTTTTAGATCCTTGCAGGGCGACGAGACATGGGTAGGCAAGGGGTGTGATCTCCGCGCGCACCCCAGAGTTCGAACCTTGAGGGTCTGCCGGAACTCGAAATCCGACATCGACAGCCTCGGTCTCAACAGGGCCGCATCTCGGCAGCTCTTCTGGCCGTCTCGTGACGGCCGATGCGAGGGTCCACCCAACAACTACGTCTGTTTGCCCTTCGGCCTACTGGGAGCAGCCATGGTGTTCCAGCGCTGTGCAAGGGATGCCCTGGCGGATCACGAGGCCACACATCGGGCGATCCTGGTGGAGATGGAGGAGCACCCCCAGGAGCCTCCCGGGCCCTCTGGGCCTCCCGAGGGTCGGCACCAGGGCGGCTCATGAGGAACGACCCCAACAGCGCGCGTTTTTGGCTACTAATACATCTCAAATGTATCTATAATTTATGAAGCATTCATGCTATTTTATTATCTATCTTGAATGATTACGGGCTTTATTATACACTTTTATATTACTTTTGGGACTAAACTACTAACCGGAGGCCCAGCCCATATTGCTGTTTTATTGCCTGTTTCAGTATTTCGAAGAAAAGGAATATCAAACGGAGTCCAAACGGAATGAAACCTTCGGCAGCATGATTTTTAGGAAGAATATGATCGGGGAGACTCGGAGTGCAAGCCAGGGGATCATCGAGGGAGCCACGAGACAGGGGGGCGCGCCCACCCCCTAGGTGCGCCCTACCCTCTCGTGGGCCCCTCGAGGCTCCTCCGACTAACTTCTTTCGCCTATATAAGTCTACGTACCCTAAAAACATCAACGAATAAGATAGATCAGGAGTTCCACCGCCGCAAGCCTCTGTAGCCACCAAAAACCTCTCGGGAGCCCGTTCCGGCACCCTGCCGGAGGGGGAATCCATCACCGGTGGCCATCTTCATCATCCTGGTGCTCTCCATGATGAGGAGGGAGTAGTTCACCCTCGGGGCTGAGGGTATGTACCAGTAGCTATGTGTTTGATCTCTCTCTCTCTCTCTCGTGTTCTCTCTATGGCACGAACTTGATGTATCGCGAGCCTTGCTATTATAGTTGGATCTTATGATGTTTCTCACCTCTACTCTCTTGCGATGAATTGAGTTTCCCTCTTGAAGTTATCTTATCGGATTGAGTCTTCATTTGAGAACACTTGATGTATGTCTTGCCGTGTTTATCCATGGTGACAATGGGATATCACGTGCCACTTGATGTATGTTTGGGTGACCAACTTGCGGGTTCCGCCCATGAACCTATGCATAGGGGTTGGCACACGTTTTCTTGACTCTCTGGTAGAAACTTCGGGGAACTCTTTGAAGTACTTTGTGTTGGTTGGATGAATCTGAGATTGTGTGATGCATATCATATAATCATGCCCACTAATACTTGAGGTGACAATGGAGTATCTAGGTGACATTAGGGTTTTGGTTGATTTGTGTCTTAAGGTGTTATTCTAGTATGAGCTCTATGATGGATTGAGCGAAAAGAATACCTTTATGTTATTTTACTACGAACTCTTGAATAGATAGAACAGAAAGGATAACTTTGAGGTGGTTTCGTACCCTACCATAATCTCTTCGTTTGTTCTCCGCTATTAGTGGCTTTGGAGTGACTCTTTGTTGCATGTTGAGGCATTGTTATATGATCTATCTATGTTATTATTGTTGAGAGAACTTGCACTAGTGAAAGTATGAGCCTTAGGCCTTGTTTCCTATCATTGCAATACCGTTTACGCTCACTTTTATCATTAGTTACCTTGCTATTTTTATATTTTTAGATTACAAAAACCTTTATCTACCATCCATATTGCACTTGTATCACTATCTCTTCGCCGAACTAGTGCACCTATACAATTTACCATTGTATTAGGTGTGTTGGAGACACAAGAGACTCTTTGTTATTTGGTTGCAGTGTTGCTTGAGAGAGATCATCTACATCCTACGCCTCCCACGGATTTATAAACCTTAGGTCATCCACTTGAGGGAAATTTGCTACTGTCCTACAAACCTGTGCACTTGCAGGCCCAACAACGTCTATAAGAAGAAGGTTGTGCAGTAGACATCAGCTACCCCAACACCTCTTCAGCGACGGTACCAGGTGACATCTCTCTAGTTCGTTTAGTTTGGGGGCGCCCCTCGGGCTGCATCATCCCCAGGCCATATGGGTCCATTCCTGCGGCATGTATCCCTTTTGCATCTACCAGAGCTAGTTTACTTCCTTCGCAAGCTACCTTTAAATCATCAATTGACTGACCGTCGCTTCATCGCCAAGAATGTCTCGCGCCCTTGCAAGCCCTCCCGCGACCGCCTCATGATTAAGGACTGGCACGGTGTCTGTGCTCAGGTCCATCACGACAGCGCTGCTAAACCCAAGAGGCTGAGCTTTGGCTCACGGGCCAGTCCCCGTGTACGTCACCTCCCATGGCCCTTGGTGCCTTGTTCTCGCATGAGCTAATCGCGGGAGGATGAGTAAGGGCGCGTGACCTTGTGCCCCAGTGGCCACGGGAACTATGCGCCGGTTTTTTTCTTTAGGATCTTTGCATGAGAAGACTGGGCACAGCGTCTATGCTCGGTTCCGTCCCTGCAACATCGATAAACCCAACAGATGAGCTCTGTCTGGCGGGCCGGCCCCGTTCACGTCACCTCCTGGTGTCGTTGGTGTCTGGCCTTCTCATGCAATAGCCTCAGGAGACTCATTCAGCGCAGGCTGCCTAACCATCTCGCGGGACAAATACAAGTATTTCCTATCAAGACCAGGCGCAACCTTCCTTGAGGTAGGGCCTCGTGAGTCTCGCATTGTCGGATTTAGGGATCCGGCAACCTGTGAGAGGTTTGAACACTTGGGTGCGTTCGGAGATCTCAACCTGCCCAGCCTGCCTACTCGCGATCCTCCCTATCCTAGCGCGTAGAGCTCACAGAGACACAAAGACATAGAGATTTATAATGGTTTGGGCCACCCTTGTGGTGTAATAACCTACTCCACTGTGGTGTGGTGGATTGCCTCGAGGGGCTATGGATGAACTAGTACAAAGATGAACAAGCCTCAGGAGGTGAGGTGTTCTTGAGCTGGTGTGGAGCTCTGCTTGCTCTGGTTTTGGTCCCTTTCTATGGTGGTGGCTAAGTCCTATATATAATGCCTTGGTCCTCTTCCCAAATATGAGCGGGAAGGGATTCCACAACGGCGGGATTTGAAAGGAGACAAGTAGTACAGTCTATCCTGACAAAAGTAGTCTTCGCCTGCGAAAAGCCTCTGGCCGTGACGCTGCGGTGGGCTCGGTGATGACCTCCATCTTGCCGTCCTGGCGGTCTTGGTCTCGTTGCACCAAAATGGAAACCCTTGACTGATTCCTCGGGACTCCACGCCTATGGCTTGCCTCCTTTGCACCGAAGAGGAAACTTGCGCTCTGCACCCGCCTGGAGCCCGCCTGCCCTTGGTCGTCATGGCTCACGTCAGCTGAGTCTCATGAGGTAGCTGCATAGAACTCTCCGCCCCTCAAGAACCCTCCTGAGGAGGACAACTCCTTCGGGGGTCTTGGCGCCGTCCGCCTCGCGAAGCTCGGCCCCTCGCGAGGGTCTTGTGATGTTGATGTCGGAGCTGGGCCACTCCAGGCCGTTGATGGAGCCACGTGGTGGGCTGCAGGTAGGCAGGACTGGATAGCCCCAAGTCCAGGACGTCGACAGTAGCCCCGGGCCCAAGGCGTGCTTGGACTTGGCCTCCAGGCGAAGCCAGAGGGCAAGTGCGGAGCGCCACGGGCCCTAACCGTGTGCGGCCTTGATGACGCGTGGCGATTGATTGGATGTGGGCAACTCCACTTCCCACGCTACCTCGGCAACTGCTCGACTTGACCACTGCATGTTGCATGCAGAAAAGGATCATCATTACTAGAAATCGTGGGAGGCCGACGATTTACCTTCTCATGGCTACAAACATGCGAGCGGGTGGAGCCCTGCCCATTTCTCTTTTGCCTTGCTCCTACTTGCTTCTCCTCCTCTCCACCTTGCTCTCATGGTGCCGATCAGGAGGTTCTCTACGGCAGAGAAGTGGAAGGCTCCTAGGGAGGGGCCGGACCCTCTCCCGCCGAAGAAGCGACTCCACCTCCATGACAATGCTGGCGCGAGGCGGGAGGTGGCCAGGCCTTGGCAATTGAGGCCTCCGCCTAGCTTCCCCCTCCCCTTGTACGCCCGGGCACAAGGTGAAGGAGTGCACCGTCGGGCAGCGCCTCGTGAAGATGGCAGGACCACCATTGCCCTATCGGCCGCACCACGGACCCATGCTAAGGATAGCTCGCGCGAGTTCATGGTGTGGGCGGTGATGCCTCCCGATACTTGGATCCGATTCCCGCGGTTTTTCGCCAGCGAACTGCCTTCAAGGGGACCGGTGGAGCTGGGGTTGCATCACGCGGGGGTGTAGCAGCCTGGCCATCAGGGCTGAGGTTGAGGTGGTGTCATCCAGACACGTCTTTATGATGCAAGGATGGGGCAAGGTCGCACGGGCTTGCCGAGCGGGGGTGTAACGCCCCGGATACAACTTTCCATATTCGTAACTCTGACTCTTGCCTTTTCCGGAGATGCTATATGATACTTCCTTCGTGGTTGGGTTTTTGTCGTTTGTTTTGCATTTTGTTCTTGTCTTGCATCTCGTCTCATAGCATCATGTGTATTGCATCGGCATCGTTTTCATAAAACTTGCATCCGTTCGGGTTTCCCCGGTTCTCTCCGTTGTCCGTTCCGAGCCCAGACACACTCGCACGCGCCCGCGGCACCTCCGAAATATTATTTTATAAGTGGCATAAAAATGTTCTCGGAATGGGATGCAACTTGTCGTGCGGTCTTATTATAGTGTAGATAGAGCGCCTGCCAAGTTTCATCGCATTCGGAGTTCGTTTGACTGCCCAACCGTTAAATATATAGCGGCACCGTCGCAGGTTCATTCGTCAGACGTTTCGGTCTCCGAAAACCCTGCCGGGCTGCTTTCCTCTTCTCTTCTCTCAGCCCTCCTGCAGCCCTCCTAAACCCCCCTCCGTTCCTGATCATCAGATCGTGATCCGAGGGTCCGAAACGGCCTCAAAACCACCTAAACCCTAGCTTTTACCCCTATATAAACACCCCTCCTTCCTAAATTGGGCAACCCTAGCCCCTAGCCTCCCCTAACCTCCCGCAGCCGCCACCTCCCACCTTCTCCTTGTTTTCCGTGCCCGGCCACCTCTTGCCCGCCACTTGGCGCTGCCCCCGCCGCCAGCCACCACCCAGCGCCGCCGCCAAGTCAGCCGCGCCGCCCCCGCGCCCACTCCCCGCCTTCCACGCGTACCCTGCGCCTCCCTCCAGCGCCCCCATCCGCCCGAGCCCGCGCGCGGCCCGCGCAAGCCCATCTGGGCCCGGGTCGGCCCGACACCGCGTCGCCGCCCGCTCCCCGCCTCGCCCGCGCCTCCCGCTCCCTGCCCGAGCGCCCCGCGCCCGAGCCCCGTCCTCGTCGCCGGCGACCAGCGCATCGCTGGAGCTGACTCCGCCGCCCCCGAAGCTTCTAACCAGGCCGGAACCCCGCCGCCCTCTCCTTCTTTTTCCTTCCTTCTCCCTCTCCCTCATGGCTTCTCTCTCTCTCTCCTTCCCCGCAGGTCCCTGCCGCCCTAGGAGCTCCGCCCGTCGCCGGCTGGCCTCGCCGTCGCCGGGAACGGAGCCGCCGCGTCCAGATCTGCTCATCCCCGACCGGATCCGCGCCCCCGGCTCCCTCTCGCGCCTCGCCGGACCTCCTCCCCTCGCCGGAGTGGCCCTCGTCACCGGTGCTCACCTGCACGCCTGCATCGCCCGTGCCCGTTGATCGCGCCCTCCTGTGTGGGCCGGCCTCGTCCGCAGCAAGGCCCAGCCCAGCCGCGCCTTGCCCTGCCGCTTGGGCCTCTTCCTCTCCAGATCCGGCCTGCCTCGCTTCCTCACCAACCGGGCCGAAGCCCAATGGTGAGCAGCCCCGCCCCCTGTGCACTGTTGGCCCAACTGCAGTAGATTCGGCCCTGTTATGTTTTTTTACCTTCTGCGAATTGTCTAATTATCCAGAGTTGGCAGAATTGCAGAAAAACCCCTGTTCTTCATGCATTTAATAACTCATTAATCGTGCATCGGTTTAAAATAATTTATATATGTAAAATGCTCAGAAAATTGTGTAGATTAATAATATGCCACTTTCATCTATGTTAAAAATGTTTAACTTGCTGTTTGTTTAAATTTGCTAATATGCCATGTTAAAACGATTTAATTCATAACTAAATAACCGTAGCACAGTTTTAAATAAACTTTATATGTAAATGGGGTGGAAAAATGCCTAGTTTAACATGGTGCACTTTATTTTCCTGTTTAACAACAATAAAATGGTGTTTAGGGCAGAACAGTACCGAATCTAAAATATGCATATGGGGATTTTCCGGACTTGTTGTTTGTTGTTCCGGCCTCATTTAAACTTGTCTAGATAGGTAGTTTTTCATATGCTTCACCCCTTGCCATGTTTAATAACATTTAACATGGTTGTGTACCTAAACGAGAGCGAACTAAATAACTCAGATGTGGTGTTTCGTCAATATGCAACTCGTTGCATATTGAGCTCCACTTAACTTGTAGTACTGCTTGTTGCACTTTGCCATGCCATGCCTTATTAAACCTGTCATGCATCATACTTGTTTGTGCATCATGCCATGATTATGCTCGTGCATTTACCATGTTGTTTATTTCTTTCCGGTGTTGCTTCTTAGTTCCGGTAATGTTGCGATTATGAGGATTCGTTCGACTACTCCCGTTCGTCTTCTTCATGGACTCGTTCTTCTTCCTAGCGGGATTTCAGGCAAGATGACCGCTACCCTGGATCTCACTACTATCATTGCTATGCTAGTTGCTTCGTTCTATCGCTATGCTGCGTTACTTATCTTTTGCTCATCAAGCCATCCCAAATTGCCATGAACCTCTAACCTTTGACACCCTTCCTAGCAAACCATTGCTTGGCTATGTTACCGCTTTGCTCAGCCCCTCTTATAGCGTTGCTAGTTGCAGGTGAAGTTGAAGATTGCTCCATGGTGGACAGGATTTTGGTTGGGATATCACAATATCTCTTATATTATTAATGCATCTATATATTTGGTAAAGGGTGGAAGGCTCGGCCTTATGCTTGGTGTTTTGTTCCAATCTTGCCGCCCTAGTTTCCGTCATACCGGTGTTATGTTCCCGGATTTTGTGTTCCTTACGCGGTCGGGTGATTTATGGGACCCCCTCGACAGTTTGCTTTGAATAAAACTCCTCCAGCAAGGCCCAACCTTGGTTTTACCATTTGCCTCACCACCACCTACTTTTCCCTTGGGAGTAATTAACCCAAGGGTCATCTTTATTACAGCCCCCCCGGGCCAATGCTTGTCTAAGTGTTGGTCCGAACTAGAGCCCTTTGCAGCGCCCCCTCAGGGAAACTTGAGGTCTGGTTTTAGTTGTACGGATTGCTCATCCGGTGTTGCCCTGAGAACGAGATATGTGCAGCTCCTATCAGGATTGTCGGAGCATCGGGCGGCTTGCTGGTCTAGTTTTACCATTGTCGAAATGTCTTGTAAACCGGGATTCCGAGTCTGATCGGGTCTTCCTGGGAGAAGGTCTATTCCTTCGTTGATCGCGAGAGCTTGTCATGGGCTAAGTTGGGACACGCCTGCAGGGTATAATCTTTCGAAAGCCGTGCCTGTGGTTATAGGCAGATGGGAATTTGTTAATGTCCGGTTGTAGATAACTTGACACCAGATCCGAATTAAAACGCATCAACCGCGTGTGTAGCCGTGATGGTCTCTTCTCGGCGGAGTCCGGGAAGTGAACACGGTCTTTGGGTTATGTTTGACGTAAGTAGGAGTTCAGGATCACTTCTTGATCATTGCTAGCTTCACGACCGTTCCGCTTGCTCTCTTCTCGCTCTTATTTGCGTATGTTAGCCACCATATATGCTTAGTCGCTGCTGCAGCCTCACCACTTTACCCCTTCCTTTCCCTTTAAAGCTTTGCTAGTCTTGATACCCATGGTAATGGGATTGCTGAGTCCTCGTGGCTCACAGATTACTACAACAGCAGTTGCAGGTACAGTTTATGCGATGATCATGACGCGAGAGCGATGCTTGCTTGCGTTGAGTTCTTCTTCTACTTCTTTGATTAGGGGATAGGTTCCAGGTTGGCAGCCTGGGCTAGCAGGGTGGATGTCGTTTGAGCTTCTATTTGTGTTTCATCCGTAGTCGGATGTTGATATTGTGTATGATATATTGTTGTATCCGTGTGGCATTGTATGCCTTATGTATGTATCCCCATCTATTATGTAATGTTGATGTAATGATATCCACCTTGCAAAGCATTTCAATATGCGGTTCTATCCTTGGTGGGACCTTCGAGTCTCTTTAGGATAGTATCGCATATTAGGTGTGACAGGGGGTAGCCCTGGCGATCCACTTCGAGTATGACGGCGCAACCACCTTGTTCTTTAAGGTCTTGAACGAGCGGGGCGAGCGGCTGGAGTGCTGCCTCGGAGAAGACAACTCGAGGGATGCCGTCGTGGGCGCTGGACACGCCGCCGCCCCCTTCAGCGCTTCATCCAGCAGCAGCGACGACTCCTGGGAATCCAACGATTCTCTTGAGCCCAGCGATTCTCCGGAGTCGAGCGACGACAGCTACGTGCCACCGAGCTCATGCCGAGGCCGAAGTGCTGCTGTGGCTGCTGTCCGGCATCATGAGTGATGCCGTAAGGCCCTTTAGCTGTTTCTCCTGCGCGAGATGAAAATCAGCCCCCGTGGGCTTGTAAGGACTGAAATATATTCAATAGTATCGTTGTTCCTTTTGACTTCATAACGGATCTGTGTATTCCAGTTCGGCTGAGTCCCTCCCTTTTCTCTTCCCTAGACAGCGTGGCGCTCTACGCCGGCAGGACCTAGTCCCCAGGCAGGCTTCAGCCGTCGCTAGTATGCCAGGTCGTGATGCCATGGTCAAGGCTAGGAGGTGAGCGGCCCAAGGTCCGGTAAGAGCTCAGGAGACACGGTGCTCATGAGGTCCACCTTGGCGTGCAAGCAGCTGTGTTGAAAATCGAAAAGGGGAGTTGACCCGCCCAAGTGGAACCGCGAGGCGAGGCGAGTGGAACAAAACTGGCGTCGTACCGGGTTGAGACTTATCTTTTGTGGTCCGAGTCCATCATAGAGGTAATGCCTGTCGTCGTGCATGTGGTGCCATCAGGCGCAGCCCGTCTTGGACACCCTCCTGCCTCGCTTGCCAAGGTATTCTAGGTCCTTGGGACCTGGCCCTCGAGCGAGCTCAGCCGCCGCTGGTATGCCAGGTCGCGATGCCGTGGTCAAGGCTAGGGGGTGAGGGCTAGAGCGCCGGTAGGAGCTCCCGAGGCGCGATGCTCGGGAGGCCCCCCTTTAACGTGCAAGCGACTCGCGAGGCTAGACGGTGGTTGTTCGGGTCGACCCTTGGCTCGTTGTAGGGTGATCCTGCAGGTTAGATAACCAGGGAAGCCGAGAGCCCCAGGCGTGTGTCGGAAGCACCGAGGACCCTGCGAGGTGGTGTATGCGAAGCGGGCTGCGAACCAAAGCTCGGTCCCTGGGTTTATCAGTGTTGCAGGGATGGACCCGAGCACAAGCACCGTGCCGATGTGTGTGTCATGCAGAAACGGTGTTAGTCAGGCGCATCAGGGTCATGAGGCAGAGGTCACGAGGTGACAATCATAAACAAATTCATGGAAATGATTAGATAATCCTGGTGAATGCAAAACGATACACACCGTAGGGATGAACCCACACGGCCTGGGGATGATGCAGCCCTAGGGGCGCCCCCAAACTGAACGAACTAGGGAGATGTCACCTGGTACCGTTGCTGAAGAGTTGTTGAAGTAGCCAAAAAGCGTGTGCTGCTGAAGCCATTCCTCATGAGCCGCTCCGGTACCAGGCCTCGGGAGGCTCGGATGGACCGGAAGGCTCCTAAAGGTGTTCCTCCATCCCCGCCAGGATCGCTTGGCGCATGGCCTCGCAGGTCACTCGGGCGTCCCTCATGCAGCACTGGAACGCCTCAGCCGCGCCCGCCAAGCTGAAAGGCATGCGGACGTAGCTGTGAGGCGGTCCCTCGCATCGGCCGACACGAGACGGCCACATGAGTTGCCGGGACGTGGCCCTGTTGAGCCCAGGGATGTCGGTGCAGACGCGGAACTCTTTACCCTCGCTAGGGCAGCGAGCTCCGCCTCGCGGCAGGCGATGATCGTCTTGCAGAACCCTTCCTTCCTGAACTCCTGCTGCCTTCTAGGAAGCATGCTCTAAAGAGCGCCTCCACATGGTGCCCGAGCGCCGCCCTCGCGACATTGGCTAGGTCTGAGGCCCTACAGGGGAGAGCCCCCGAGCCCAGCCTAAGAGGGGCGCCGGGTGCGCCTTCCTATGTGATGGGTGAAGGTGCCACGTCCGGAGACGCGGGACTCAGTGCTGCGTCCTTGTGTGATGCTCCCTCACGAGACCCCTGGCCCAGCTGCAGCTTCTTCGTCTTGGGGGCGACCTCAGGAGGGAGGGCGCCGTCTTCGTCTTCTGGGGTTTCAACTGCTGCAGCCTGGAAAGCGCACTCGTGGGAGCACACCGTATCCTTCTCCTGACAGGCGACGGTGATGATGCCGCCGCTTCCTGGCATCCTGAGGATGTTGTAGCCGTGGTGCGTGGCTGCCATGAACTTGGCCAATGCTGGGTACCCAAGGATGGCATTGTAGGGCAGGCAGATGTCGGCGACGTCAAAGTTAATGAGCTCGGTGCGGTAGTTGTTGCTGTCAGGACCCCGACTCAATGCCACATCGATCTAGCATGTAACACCTCATATCACTTTGCGGCCTCACGCACGGTATCCCCACGGGTGTCGCCTTACCTTTGCCCGGGACCGTTTGCGCCTTTTGGAACATGTATATGATAGTGTCACTAGCATCCATATAATAAGGAGCCCGGGCTGACATGGCTAGTCATAAACCCAAAGTGGCACAAACTTACAGGGACAGGCATCCATGACCCAGCATCAAACGTGTCGGTCATCAGCGAGTGAATCCAGGCTGTAGCACTGGGCTAGCAGGACTCCGGTGAACCGGGCTGTAGCGGGCTAACAGGACTCCGGTATTCATCGCGTGACATTTCCCCGAGGGGATAGACACAGGAACGAAGAAGGACACATGCCGTCCAGCCTAAGTGTTCCGGAGCAGTAGCAAGCTACCATGGCTCAGTGGAAGCACTAGGAGACATTTCCCGGTAAGAGAGGCTACTAAGGATAAACAACTAGATAGTCAGATCCCACACATACCAAGCATTTCAATAACATACACACAATATGCTCGATATGTGCAAATACAACATGGCATCACAACATGACTCTACAACTCAAGTATTTTATTCAATAGGCTCCGAGGAGCGAGATATTACAATCATGGGTCCCATGACCCAACAATCAGAGCATACAAGTCAAAGCACATGCGGAAGCTTAACATGTCTGAGTACAGACATCTACAAATGAAAAAGGCTAAGAAGCCTGACTATCTACCAGATCCTGCCGAGGGCACAAGATCGTAGCTGAGGTAACAAGCTAAACATCGAACTCCACGCGGTACTACTAGCAAGACTGAAGTCTCTTTGCAAAAACATAAATTAAGCAACGTGAGTACAAATGTACCCAGGAAGACTTACATCAGAACTAACTACATATGCATCATTATCAACAAAAGGGGTGGTGGAGTTTAACTGCAGCAAGCCAGCTTTGACTCGGTGGCTATCCTAAACTACGACAACAAGTAACTCTTTTGAGGTGGCGCACACGAGTCCACATATTCACCATATCAATACACCACTATGGATCTGCTCCCATCTCCCTACGAGAACGCCATCCATAGCACTCACGCTTATCTTGCGTATTTTAGAGTATCCACTTTCACTTGTCTATGAACTGTACAGGCAACCCAGAAGTCCTTTACCGTGGACACGGCTATTCGAATAGATCATATTAACCCTGCAGGGGTGTACTTCTTCACACACGCTCTCACCACTTACCGCCGTTTACACGACATGTACTTGGCAACCTTCAAGCGGAAGCCCAGCGAGGGTGTCGGCCACGACCTGACTAACCACACAAGTCTCTCGTCCAGGTTTATCGCCTATTCGGGTTCCATCCGCAAGGAGATCCGGCCGGGGTGTCGCTCACGGCCCCAAACGATGTGTGAAGGGTTCCCAAGCCCACCATCCGGGTGCTACTTGGTACACCGGGCCACTGTGCCTAGTCTGTCCCAAGCCCACCTGTACCGGGTGCCACTTGGTAGACTACTAACACTACCTACAAAGACCAGAAACTAGTTGCAACTCCTGGACAGAGATCATGTTGATTAATAAGTCGAGAGCGGTCGAGTTACCGGAACCTAATGTGTGGTAGTAACCGATCATGGATCACAAACACAGGACTCAGTTCCTAATGACGGCTTCAATGAGACAACCCACCATGTACTCCTACATGGCCTCTCACCGCTACCTTTACCAAATCGTGTTCACACACTTAGCTCACACACAGTAGGACATGTTCACACACCTCCAATTCATCCCCGATGAATCAGACCGGACTCAACTCTAAGCAGTAGCAGGCATGACAAACAAGCATGAATAAGTAGGCACAACAGGGCTCAAACAACTCCTACTCATGCTAGTGGGTTTCATCTATTTACTGTGGCAATGACAGGTCATGCAGAGGATAAAGGGGTTCAGCTACCGCAGCAGGTAACAAATGAATCGTTGTTGTCCTAATGCAGTAAAAGAGAGTAGGAGCGAGAGAGTGGGATTGTATCGGAATGAACAAGGGGTTTTTGCTTGCCTTGCACTTCTGAAGATGATATAGCTCTTCATCGGTGTCATCGAACTCATCGTCGGAACATCGTCTACTGAGAGGGGACAAATACCGACAAACAAGGAAGAAACACAATCAATGCAATGCACAATATGATGCATGATCATGACATGGCAATATGCTGTGGTTTGGGCTAATGCAACTAGCAGCAAGTTAAATGGAGTTGGTTTGAATCCAGGATTCAAATTCAAACTCCATATGTGAGGGTTTAAATGCCATTTATAAGATTTGTGCTAAACAGCAGCTATAAGTTGTTCTAACATGCATGAAAATGGTACAAATGGATAGATTGGATTTTTCTGATCATTTTTCATATATAATTTGTTTCATTTGGAGTTACGGTTGATTTTATATGATTTTTAGAAGTTTAAACTATTTTCTGGAATTTCCTGGATTATTTTTATTCCAGAAAATGATTAATCGCGTCAGCAACGCGTCGGGGTGAAGTCAGCAGAGTCAACATGGCTGGTCCAGGTCAAACCTGACCTATGGGACCCATGTGTCAGTGACTAACTGAACTAACCTAGTTTAATTAGCACTAACCTAGTTTAAACTAATTAAATTTAAACCTAAGCTAGATTAATTAGCCGGGCGAGGCCCGCATGTCATAGACCCAGGGGAGGTCAAATCCCCTGGTCAACCGGGGCTAAACCACCGGCGTTGAGTTGCCGGCGAGGCCGAGACGGCGGAGGGCATCGGGATTCCTCCTCCGGCGACCAAATGGCCGGCGAAGGACATCTACGCGTAGCCCGGGCTCTCGCGCATCCAAAGCAATAGGCGGCGGAAGCTGGGGTGGCCGGAATCTTCATCGGCGTCGGCCGTGGCGGCTGCCAGAGCTCGGTTGAGCTCGGGGTCGAGGCTACAACGGCCGTGGCGATGCGGGGTTGGCACCTACGGCTTCTACGCGGTGCGGTGAGGACGTGGGTGTGCTCGGTTGGGCGCTACGATGACTGTGGCCACGACGGCGAGGGGCTTAGGCGGCAGCGCGGTTCGGTCTTCAAGGGGGCGACGGCTACAGCAAGAAATCGAGGCGGAGGGGGATTCTGAGCGGAAGCTCACAGCGGATCGAACGGAGGGGTCGACGAGCTCAGGGAAGGCTTGGGCGATGTTGGAGCATCTCCAGCGATCTCGGAGCCGAAGGTTGAAGACGACGGCGTCGGTGTCACTACAGGGCTCCCGGCGTCGCTTGGCGTGGTGAGGAGGAAGAGTAGGTCGAGGCAGAGGTTTTGGATGCTTCGGGGAGGCGAGGCGGAGGCGGTGGCCGCGGTGGTGGCGAACGGCGGCGACGAACCCGCTCGGGTGGTGCGAGGGAGAGAGCCAGAGGAGGGGAGGAGCACAGAAGAGAGTGAGAGGGGCCAGGGGGGCTGCGGGGTGGCGCCGAGGAGAAGACGCGAGGCGTCGCGGTGGCCAGGCGACGCAGGCAGACAGCCTAGTGGCGTGGCGCCCGCGCGCGCGCCGACGCGCTCCTCTCTGCCTGCCTGGCGAGAGGAAGCAGGTGGCTGGCACGGACCAGCACAGTGCTGGGCCGGCCAGTGGGCTGGCTGGGCTGCCAGGTGAGCGCCAGGTAAGCTCTCCCTCTCTTCTGTTTTCTAATTTGTTTTTGTTTTCTAATTATTTGCCTCTGTTTTGAGCTTAGGAAAAATACCAAGGCATTTCCTAAAATCCTGAAAATATTCATGGACACTTGCTGAATTATTTCAGTGGCCCAAAAATAATTCCAACATTATTTGAACATTTAAATTATTTATAGAATTTAAATGCCCAAAGTCAAATACAATAAGATTTAATTCAAAAATCCAGAATGGCCTAGAAATATGTGCATCATTTTTGGCAGAGGTTTTCACCTTTAACAAAAATCATGAACTTTTCTAAGGAGCATTTTGGGTTTATTGAAAATATTTTTTAGTTGAACCTAGTAGAATTCATTAGGTGCTAGGGTTTGAACAGCCCCCATTTCAAATTCATTTGAAAGTTAAACATGATGCACAGATGAAGGGCTAGCCTACTGCATACCAGGACTAGGGATGTGACAGTTGCGCTCACCGAAGGTGACTGGGAGGTGAACCTGCCCGATCGGGTGTGTGGATCCGTCGGTCACTCCTGAGAATGGCTTGGTGGGGTGTAGCTAGTAGTATGGAACCTAGAGTCTGTCGAACATCTGGACGGAGAGGACATTGAGCCCTGATCCACCATCAATGAGAGTCTTGGTGACAGTTACATTGCTGATGATGGGGGAGCAGAGCATGGGGAACGTGCCAGCGATGGCCGCGCACTTGAGCCAGTCTGAGGAGTCGAAGGTGATGGCGCACTTGGACCACTTGAGGGGGCGAGTCGCCTCAAGCTTGGGGAGCGCCGCATTGACCTCACGCGCAAACTGCTTGAAGACACGGTGGGAAGTTGGGGCTTGTGAGCCCCCAAGATGCAGGTGGTGGCTCGCGGCTCCTGGAAGCCCCCAGCCACCTCATCCTGGTAGTGATCTTCGTTCCTTCTAGACGATGGAGGCAGAGGAGGCGAGGCTGCATTGCCCTGACGGCGATCCTCACAAGGTTGCTCCCTCCAGCTGCCCTCGTGAGGCTGGTCCTGCCAACGGTCCTCAAAAGGCTGGTCGCGCCTTTCGGCGTTCTGGGAACGGGGGTCCCCAAACTTGCCTGCTTGCGGCCTGCGGCGTGGCTCAAGTGGTGGCCCAACACGGCCCATCTTCGTCAGCACAAGACTCAAGACCCTCGTGAGGGGCCAAGCCTCGCGGGGCGGATGACACAAGGCTTCCTCAAGAACGGCCTCGCCAGGCAGGCTCGCGAGGAGGCGGAGATATCAAGGCTGGGTACCTCGCGAGGTGCTCATGACGCAAGCCATGACGATCGAGACCAGGCGGGTGCTGACCGGCGTAGTGTCCTTGTTTCCTCTTTGGTGCAAAGGGGGCGAGCACAGGCGTGGAGTACCGAGGCATCAGGCAAAGGTTGTCATTTCAGTGCAACGAGACCAAGACCAGCAGAGCGGCAGGATGGAGGTCACCGTGGAGCCCAAGACGGCGTCATCGCCAGTGCCTTCGGCAGCCGAAGACCAACTTTAGTCAGGATAACTTGTACTAGATGTTCCCGTTCGAAATGGCCGTTGTTGGCGCCCTTCCCACTCAATATTTGGGAAGAGGACCAGGGCCTCTATAAATAGGCCTAGCCAACACACAGTAGCGGGCATCTGGGAGAGTGCTCACTAGACCGAGGAGCGATCGAACTCACCCAAGCAGTTCGTCGCACCAGCTCAAGAACACCTCTCGCGAGGTTGTTCATCCCTTGTACTGTTCATCATCAGCCCCTGAGGCAATCCACCACACCACAAACTGGAGTAGGGTATTACACCACATCGGTGGCCCGAACCAATATAAATCTCGTGTCCCTGCTGTTGTTCATCGTTTAGCTTAGATTCTCACAAGGCGATCGGATGTAGGTCGGTAGGGGAAAGATCTTCTTGCGCACCCCAAAGTTCGAACCTCAAGGGTCTGCCAGAACCCAACATCCGACAATGCCACTCCTGACGGTTGTCACGTTCGTCCCAGCAACCTCCGCCCCGGCCACCTCCGCGACCGTAGCCCCGATCTTTGCGCTCGGGGCGTCGACCGAGGCACCCGTCACGGAGAGCCCTGAGATCATGGTAGTCGCTGGTGTTGTGGTTGTAGACGTTGTGGAAGGCGTAGAACGGCCGCTTTCCCTTGGATGACTCGGGGTGGTCGCAACCGCGCTTGGTCTCTGGCTTTGCCGCAAGCACTGCCGGCCCCTTGCGCTTCATGTCGTTGGTCTTGGTCTTCTTGTCTTCTGGATCAGCATCAGGGAGCTCGAGGAGGGAAGGTCGTCCCTCCTCAGCTCTCGCACACTTGTTCGCCATGTTGAACATCTCCAAAGCAGTCAGAGGTCCTCGTGGATGGCGAGCTCCTCCTTCATCTTAACGTCGTGGACACCGTCAGTGAACATGGAGATGATGGACTCGTCAGACACCTTGGGAATCTTGAGGTGAACGTTGTTGAAGCGCTGGATATACTTATGCAGGGTCTCTCCTGGTTGCTGCTGGACGCGGCGCAGGTCGCCCACGGCCGGCGGACGGTCACGAGTGCCCTGGAAGCTGGCGATGAAGCAGTTGCGCATCTCCTCCCAGGAAGAAATCGACTCCTCGGTCAGGTTCAGGAGCCAAGAACGTGTGCCATCCTTGAGGGCCATCAGGAACTAATTTGCCATGATCTTCTCCTCGCCGTTGGCCGCCTCGATGCTGAGCTCGTAGAGCTGTAGGAACATGGTGGAGTCTGCGGTGTCGTCGTAGCGTGGAGGCAAGTCAGGCTTGAACTTGCTAGGCCAGACGACGTTGAGGAGCTCTGCAGTGAACGCACGACATCCTGTCGTGGCCACCGGAGGTCGTCAAGGGGGTGGAACATGGTCCTCGTGCACGCACACCACCACCTCATGTGGCGGCTCGCGAGCCTGGTGCTGGGGTGCTGGAAGCACGCGCACTTCTCCTTGGGGTCGTTGAACCACCTGGCAGCTCACATCGTCCCGAGCCGGCGTCGGGCGCTGCGGGTCGCTCCATGGAGCCACACGCCTTGGCTCGACGATCGCACCCCAGGCCGAAGGCGGAGGAGGAGCCCAGTGCGCAACATCGCCCGCTGCAGGTGGGTGCTGACGCAGCGAGCGAGCCGGCCCGTCGGAACCCCCGTGCGCGAAGCTGACGAGCTCGGTGATGCGCTCGAGCCACTCCTCGTAGAGATCACCCACGGGACGGTAGCGAAGAAGCTCCCACACCAAGAGTAGAGCGGCCTGCGCGTCCACCTGGCTGCAGCACGCGTGGGATGATGAAGCTGCTGGAGTCAGTGATGGAGTAGCGGTGCGGCCATCACGGTGCACCGACGGGTGCATCGACGAAGTTTGCTGCTCATGGTCGGCAGGGCCCGTGACGATGTTGGCCACCAGAGAAGGAGCGCGGTGGGTGCAGCCGTCACCCGCCGGAGCCGTTTGAGCGACGCAGGCGGCGACTGCAGCCCGACGCTCGGCGCGAGCCCTGCACGCATCGGCCATGGAGATGTCGGAGCGGAGACGGATCGAATGACGGAAGAGAGGATCCGACGCACCCCTGTCTGGCCTGCCAAATGTCGGATTTTGGGATCCAGCAACCCGTGAGAGGTTCGAACACTGGGGTGCGTGCGGAGATCTCAACCTGTCCAGCCTGCCTACTCGTGATCCTCCCTAGCCTAGCGCATAGTGCTCACAGAGGCAGAAAGACACAGAGATTTATACTGGTTCGGGCCACCGTTGTGGTGTTATACCCTACTCCAGTGTGGTGTGGTGGATTGCCTCGAGGGTCTATGGATGAACTAGTACAAAGATGAACAAGTCTCAGGAGGTGAGGTGTTCTTGAGCTAGTGTGGTGCTCTGCTTGCTCTGGTTCCGGTCCCTTTCTATGGTGGTGGCTAAGTCCTATATATAGTGTCTTGGTCCTCTTCCCAAATATGAGCGGGAAGGGATTCCACAACGGCGGGATTTGAAAGGAGACAAGTAGTACAGTCTAACCTAACAAAAGTAGTCTTCGCCTGCGAAAAGCCTTTGGCCGTGACACTGCGGTGGGCTCGGTGATGACCTCCGTGTTGCCGTCCTGGCGGTCTTGGTCTCATTGCACCAAAATGGAAACCATTGGCTGATTCCTTGGGACTCCGCGCCTGTGGCTTGCCTCCTTTGCACTGAAGAGGAAACCTATGCTCTGCACCCGCCTGGCGCCCGCCTGGCCTTGGTCGTCATGGCTCATGTTAGTTGAGCCTCATGAGGTAGCTGCATAGAACTCTTCGCCCCTCAGGAACCCTCCTGAGGAGGCCAACTCCTTCGGGGGTCTTGGCGCCGTCCGCCTCGCGAGGCTCGGCCCCTCACGAGTCTCGGCCCCTCGCGAGGGTCTTGTGATGTTGATGTCGGAGTTGGGCCGCTCCAGGCCATCGATGGGGCCATGTGGTGAGCCACAGGCAGGCAGGACTGGATACCCCCAAGTCCAGGATGCCAACATGCGTTGGCTCACGGGTGCCCATATACACCTCCTCCAGCCCTGCCGTGCAAGCCACGTGTTAGGGCGGGGTTGTACACACCCCGGGGGTTCTCCTCAGAGGGAGCCCCCTCCCATGCACCTGTGGAACCACCATGCTCCGTGCTAGATGTTGACACTGCCGAGGAACGGCTATGCCCGTGCAAGAGCGGAAGCGTTATGCTCCGCGCTGGTGATAAACAACTAGGGGTGGCCTCGCGGCTGCATTAACCTCAGGGAGCTTCCGGGCTCAGTGACCAGCCTTACCGTGATGCTCTCCCTCAGGAGGGTAGCGCGAGGGGGTTGGGCACGGGGGCTATGCTCAGGTCACGCCTGGTGTACCCCACCTTGCCAGGCCCCACGGGCCTGGTCTTTGCGCGCCCCTCCCGAGTGAAAGTCCGGCGAGGAAAGGTAGGATGGTCGGTTCGTACTTTAAGGGGGACTCCTGAGCATCGCGTCTAAGGAGCCTAACTGGCCACATAGCCCCTCACCCCTTGGTCTCGTCCTGGTGATCCGGACGGCCCAACGGCGGCTGAGGCATGCGCGGGGCCGGGCCCTACCGACGCAGAACGCCAATGCCTAACTTTCGCCCTTTCTAAGCCATTCGTACGTCAAGGGGGGCTCCTGAGCATCGCATCTCAGGAGCTGATAACCCACAAGTGTAGGGGATCGCAACAGCTTTCGAGGGTAAAGTATTCAACCCAAATTTATTGATTCGACACAAGGGGAGCCAAAAATATTCTTAAGTATTAGCAGTTGAGTTGTCAATTCAACCACACCGGGATAACTTAGTATCTGCAGCAAAGTATTTAGTAGCAAAGTAGTATGATAGTAAAGGTAACAGTGGCAAAAGTAAAGATAATAGTTTTGTAGTGATTGTAACAGTAGCAACAGAAAAGTAAATAAGCGAAGCACAATATATGAAAAGCTCGTAGGCATTGGATTAGTGATGGATAATTATGTCTGATGCGATTCGTCATGTAATAGCTATAACATAGGGTGTCACAGAACTAGCTCCAATTCATCAATGTAATGTAGGCATGTATTCCGAATATAGTCATACATGCTTATGGAAAAGAACTTGCATGACATCTTTTGTCCTACCCTCCCGTGGCAGCGGGGTCCTAATGGAAACTAAGGGATATTAAGGCCTCCTTTTCATAGAGAACCGGAAGAAAGCATGAGCACTTAGTGAATACATGAACTCCTCAAACTATGGTCATCACTGAGAAGTATCCCGATTATTGTCACTTCGGGGTTGTCGGATCATAACACGTAATAGGTGACTATAGACTTGCAAGATAGGATCAAAAACACACATATATTAATGAAAACATAATAGGTTCAGATCTGAAATCATGGCACTCGGGCCTTAGTGACAAGCATTAAGCATAGAAAATTCATAGCAACATTAATCTCAGAACATAGTGGATACTAGGGATCAAACCCTAACAAAACTAACTTGATTACATGGTAAATCTCATCCAACCCATCACCGTCCAGCAAGCCTACGATGGAATTACTCACGCACGACGGTGAGCATCATGAAATTGGTGATGGAGGATGGTTGATGATGATGATGGCGACGAATCCCCCTCTCTGGAGCGCCGAACGGACTCCAGATCAGCCCTCCCGAGAGAGATTAGGGCTTGGCGGCGGCTCCGTATCGTAAAACGCAATGAAACTTTCTCTCTAATTTTTTCTCCGTGAAACGGAATATATGGAGTTGGAGTTGAGGTCGGTGGAGCGTCAGGGGGCCCACGAGACAGGGGGCGCGCCCAGGGGGGAGGGCGCGCCCCCACCCTCATGGAGAGGGTGTGGGCCCCCGGTCTTGATTCTTTCGCAAGTATTTTTTATATTTTCCAAAACTTGTCTCCGTGAATTTTTAGGACATTCTGAGAACTTTTGTTTGCTACACATAAAACAACATCATGGCAGTTCTGCTGAAAACAGCGTCAGTCCGGGTTAGTTTCACTCAAATCATGCAAGTTAGAGTCCAAAACAAGGGCAAAAGTGTTTGGAAAAGTAGATACGTTGGAGACGTATCGACTTACCCAAGCTTACACCTTTGCTTGTCCTCAAGCAATTCAGTTGATAAACTGAAAGTGATAAAGAAAAACTTTTACAAACTCTATTTTCTCTTGTTGTTGTAAACATGTAAAGCCAGTATTCAAGTTTCAGCAAGTATTATGAACTAACCATACTCACAATAACACTTAGGTCTCACAATTACTCATATCAATGGCATAATCAGCTAGCGAGCCATAATAATAAAACTCGGATGACAACACTTTCTCAAAACAATCATAATATGATATAACAAAATGGTATCTCACTAGCCCTTTCTTAGACCGCAAAACATAAATGCAGAGCACCTTTAAAGATCAAGGACTGACTAAACATTGTAATTCATGGTAAAAGAGATCCAGTCAAGTCATACCCTATATAAACCAATAGTAATGAATGCAAATGACAGTGTGCTCTCCAGCAGGTGCTTTTCAATAAGAAGGTGATGACTCAACATAAAAGTAAATAGATAGGCCCTTCGCAGAGGGAAGTAGGGATTTGTAGAGGTGCCAGAGCTCGATTTTAAAATAGAGATGAACAACATTTTGAGCGGCATACTTTCACTGTCAACGCAACAACTATGAGATGGTTGTATCTTCCATACTACATGCATTATAGGCAGTTCCCAAACAGAATGATAAAAGTTTATACTCCCCCACCACCAACAAGCATCAATCCATGGCTTGCTCGGAACAACGAGTGCCTCCAACTAACAACAGCCCTGGGGGAGTTTTATTTAATTATATTGATTTGCTTTGATCTTTCTGGATCATGGGACTGGGCATCCCGGTTACCAGCCCTTTCTCGTGAATGAGGAGCGGAGTCCACTCCTCTTGAGAATAACCCACCTAGCATGGAAGATACAGGCAGCCCTAGTTGAAACATGAGCTGCCCGAGCATACAAAACATAATTTCATTTGAAGGTTTGGAGTTTGGCACATACAAATTTACTTGGAACGGCAGGTAGATACCGCATATAGGAAGGTATGGTGGACTCATATGGAACAACTTTGGGGTTTATGGAGTTTGGATGCATAAGCAGTATTCCCGCTTAGTACAGGTGAAGGCTAGCAAAAGACTGGGAAGCGACCAACTGAGAGAGTGACAACAGTCATGAACATGCATTAAAATTAATTCACACCGAGTACAAGCATGAGTAGGATATAATCCACCATGAACATAAATATCATGAAGGCTATGTTGATTTGTTTCAACTACATGCGTGAACATGTGCCAAGTCGAGTCACTCAATTCATTCAAAGGAGGATATCATCCCATCATACCACATCATAATCATTTTAATAGCATGTTGGCACGCAAGGTAAACCATTATAACTCATAGCTAATCAAGCATGGCGCAAGCAACTATAATCTCTAAATGTCATTGCAAATATGTTTACTTCATAATAAGCTGAATCAGGAACGATGAACTCATCATATTTACAAAAACAAGAGAGGTTGAGTTCATACCAGCTTTTCTCATCTCAATCAGTCCATCATATATCGTCATTATTGCCTTTCACTTGCACGACCGAACGATGTGTATAATAATAATAGTGCACGTGCATTGGACTAAGATGGAATCTGCAAGCATTCAACTCAAGAGAGAATACAAAGTAATATGGGCTCTAAGTTAAATAAACAATCATGCATATGAGAGCCACTAAACATTTTCAATATGGTCTTCTACTCTTGACCCCCAAAGGAAAGAAAAGAAAATAAAACTATTTACACGGGAAAGCTCCCAACAAGCAAGAAGAAGAACGAGAAATCTTTTTGGGTTTTCAATTTAATTTCTACTACAAGCATGGAAATTAAACTAACTAATTTTTTTGGTTTTTCTTAAGGTTTATAAAACACACAATAATAAAGCGAGAAAAAGAAAATTAATCAAACATGGATAATACAATGAAAGAGTAGGAGAACCGACATATAGAATAGTGTGTGAACATGAATGTAAAGTCGGTGAGAAATACGTACTCCCCCAAGCTTAGGCTTTTGGCCTAAGTTGGTCTACTACCAAGGGTAGCCTGGCTGATATCCGTAGTTGTAACTGGGGTCTTACTGAGATGCAGCAGCAAATGCCTCCTGAGCTACGGCATGTTGGCGAGCCGCCTCCGCTCACCCCTCGTGTTCAGCTGCTTCCTCCCTGGTAACAACATATCTTCCTTTTGCATGGTAATCAAAAAGGAAAGGAGCAGGAAGAGTAACATGGACAGAGCTATGTCTGTCAAAGATTAGTCGATACTGGAGGAATTGTTCATTCCTCCTAAGAAAATGATGTTTGACCATAGTGTCATAATCTAAATAAGCAGGAGGCAACACCACATCCCCCTCTTGTGGGGCTATACCAACATAATTAGCCACACGGGTCGCATAAATTCCACCAAATAAATCTCCAGCCCTACCATTATTATGCAACCTACGTGCAACTATTGCCCCCAAGTTATAATCTTTATAACCTAACACGGCACTATTGAGGACACAAAGATCAGGGACACACATATGACATGCTTCATCTTTACCGTTAATGCATCTACCAATGAAGAGAGCAAAATAATGTATAGCAGGAAAGTGAATGCTCCCTATGGTAGCTTGTGCTATATCCCTAGATTCTCCCACAGTAATACTAGCATGAAAGTCTCGGAATTCAGATTTGTGGGGGTCATTAACATTGCCCCACTGCGGAAGTTTGCAAGAAGTTGTAAAATCCTCTAAGTCCATGGTATAAGATTTATCATAGATAAAACAGGACACTCGAAGAATTACGTGAACATTTATATTTAAACCTTCGCACAAATGAATCAGTCAATTGGTAGTACTAAGGGTACTTATCTTGTAAGAAGTCCTCCAGATCGGCATTACGCACATATGCGTCAAATTCCTCCTTAAAGCCGGCTTTGACCATAAAATCTCCGGATGGCCACTCACAAGCTCGTACTTCTGCGTCCCTCTGTAATTCATCGTCTTGCTCACGCATAGCAAGCCTGGGTCCTTTCTTTATTGAGGAACCACCTTGAAACATTCTCCTAGACATATTTATTTTTTTGAAAAAATTCTGAAATTTTAGTAACTTCAAAATAAAAGTGAATAAAACTAAACAAGATTGGTAGCAACTACTCCTACAAGTGCCTAGAGCCTATATCGTGCATTAGAATTACTTGGGACCTCATAAATTTGACATGCAAGCTCAAGAACAGGGTCACCTATGCAGCAAAAATTTGCAATGAATAAAGCACTAGAACAAAAACTAATTGGACCAATGGAGGAGTCACATACCAAGCAACAATCTCCCAAAGCAGTTTTGTGATTGGAGCTTTGAGCAAGGAGATCGAAAATCGCAGCAAAATGAGCTAGAACTCGTGCTTGAGGTGGATGGGGATTTTTTGAGGAAGAAGATGGAGTGTGTGGGTGCTGGCATAAGTGGAGGGGGGCCACCATGGGCCCACAAGACAGGGGGCGCGCCCAGGGGGGAGGGCGCGCCCTCCACTCTCGTGGCCAGGTGCTTGCCCCTCCTGCAGTGTTTTCAGTGCCTAAAATCCTCAAATATTCCAAAAAAACATACTAAATTTGCAGGGCATTTGGAGCACTTTTATTTTCGAGATAATTTTTATTGCACGGATAATTCAGAAAACAGACGGATAATACTATTTTTTCTTTATTTATTCTGAATAACAAAAAGTAAAAAGAGGGTACATAAGGTTGTGCCTTCTAGTTTCATCCATCTCATGATCATCAAAATGAATCCACTAACAAGGTTGATCAAGTCTTGTTAACAAACTCATTCTGAATAACATAGAACCGGAGAAATTTCGAATAACACTAGGTTACCTCAACGGGGATATGAACATCCCCAACAATAAGAATATCTTATTTTTTTCTTGGCAGTAGGAAGAGGAAATTCAAAACCTCCAATAATAATAGTTGAAACTTTTCCAATAGAATTGATGCTATGAACTTGAGGTTGTTTCCTCGGAAAGTGTACCGTATGCTCATTAACATTAACATGAAAAGTGACATTGCCTTTGTTGCAATCAGTAACAGCCCGTGCAGTATTCAAAAAGGGTCTACCAAGGATAATCGACATACTATCATCCTCGGGAATATCAAGAATAACAAAGTCCGTTAAGATAGTGACATTTGCAACCACAACAGGCACATCCTCACAAATACCGACTGGTATGGCTGTTGATTTATCAGCCATTAGCAAAGATATTTCAGTAGGTGTCAACTTATTCAATTCAAGTCTATGATATAAAGAGAGAGGCATAACACTAACACCAGCTCCAAGATCACATAAAGCAGTTTTAACATAGTTTCTTTTAATGGAGCATGGTATAGTTGGTACCCCAGGGTCTCCAAGTTTCTTTGGTATTCCACCTTTAAAAGTATAATTAGCAAGCATGGTGGAAATTTCAGCTTCCGGTATCTTTCTTTTATTTGTAATGATATCCTTCATATATTTAGCATAAGGATTTACCTTGAGCATATCAGTTAAGCGCATACGTAAGAAAATAGGTCTAATCATTTCAGCAAAGCGCTCAAAATCCTCATCAGACTTTGTCTTGGATGGTTTAGGAGGAAAGGGCATGGGTTTCTGAACCCATGGTTCTCTTTCTCTACCGTGATTCCTAGCAACAAAATCTCTCTTATCATAACGTTGATTCTTTGATTGTGGGTTATCAAGATCAACAGCAGGTTCAATCTCTACATCATTATTTTTGCTAGGTTGAGCATCAACATGAACATTATCACTAGGTTCATGTTCATCACCTGATTGTGTTTCAGCATCAGAAATAGAAATATCATTGGGATTCTCAGGTGTCTCTACAACAGGTTCACTAGAAGCATGCAAAGTCCTATCATTTTTCTTTTTATTCTTTTTGTAAGAACTAGGTGCCTCTAAATTATTTCTCTGAGAATCTTGCTCGATTCTCTTAGGGTGGCGTTCAGGATACATAGGTTCCTGAGTCATTCTACCAGTTCTAGTAGCCACTCTAACAGCAAAGTCATTTTTATTATTTAATTCATCAAGCAAATCATTTTGAGCTTTAAGTACTTGCTCAGCTTGGGTGGCAACCATAGAAGTATATTTGCTAATGAGTTTAAGTTCACCCTTAACTTTAGCCATATAATTGCTCAAGCGTCCTATCTCGAAAGCATTATTCTTTAATTCTCTACCAACATAAGCATTAATACTTTCTTGTCTAGCCATAAAGTCATCAAATTCATCTAAGCATGGGCTATGAAATTTAGTAGAGGGAATTTCAACTTTATCATATCTATAGAGAGAATTTACCTTTACTACTTGTGTCGGGTTATCAAGACAATGTGTTTCTTCAACAGGCGATATATTAAGGCCATGTATTTCTTCAATAGGTGGTAAATTCTTAACATCTTCAGCTTTAATACCTTTTTCTTTCATTGATTTATTTTCCTCTTGCATATCTTCAGGACTGAGAAATAAAACACCTCTCTTCTTAGGAGTGGGTTTAGGAATAGGCTCAGGAGTTGGCTCAATTGGTTCAGGAATTGCCTCAGGAATTGGCTCAGGGAGAGTCCAATTATTTTCATTAGTCAACATATTATTCAATAGTAATTCAGCTTCCTCGACTGTTCTTTCCCTGAAAACACAACCAACACAACTATCCAAGTAGTCCTTGGAAGCATCGGTTAGTCCATTATAAAAGATATCAAGTATTTCATTTTTCTTAAGAGGATGATCAGGCAAAGCATTAAGTAATTGGAGAAGCCTCCCCCAAGCTTGTGGGAGACTCTCTTCTTTGATTTGTACAAAATTATATATTTCCCGCAAGGTAGCTTGTTTTTTATGAGCAGGGAAATATTTAGCAGAGAAGTAATAAATCATATCCTGGGGACTACGCACACAACTAGGATCAAGAGAATTAAACCAAGTCTTAGCATCACCCTTTAATGAGAACGCAAATATCTTAAGGATATAATAATAGCAAGACTTCTCATCATTAGTAAACAGGGTGGCTATATCATTCAACTTGGTAAGATGAGCCACAACAATTTCAGATTCAAGGCCATAAAAAGGATCAGATTCAACTAAAGTAATTATTTTAGGATCAACAGAGAATTCATAATCCTTATCAGTAACACAGATAGGTGAGGTAGCAAAAGCAGGGTCAGGTTTAATTCTAGCATTAAGAGATTGCTGCTTCCATTTAGCTAATAACTTTTTAAGATCATATCTATCTTTACAAGCAAAGATAGCTCTAGAAGCTTCCTCTTCCATAACATAACCCTCAGGAACAACATGTAATTCATAATCAGGGGGAGAACTTTCATCATCACTATCATCAATAATAGCATCTTCAATAATTTCATTCTCTCTAACCCTAGCAAGTTGTTCATCAAGAAATTCACCTAATGGCAAAGTAGTATCACGCACAGAAGTAGTTTCATCATAAGTATCATGCATAGCAGAAGTGGCATCATCAATAACATGCGACATATCAGAATTCATAGCAGTAGCAGGTTTAGGTGTCGCGAGCTTACTCAAAACAGAAGGAGAATCTAGTGCAGAGCTAGATGGCAGTTCCTTACCTCCCCTCGTAGTTGAGGGAAAATATTGGTTCTTTCATCTTTCAAGTTCCTCATAGTGATCAACAGATATAAATCCCAAGTGACTCAAAGAATAGAGCTATGCTCCCCGGCAACGGCGCCAGAAATTGGTCTTGATAACCCACAAGTGTAGGGGATTCCAACAGCTTTCGAGGGTAAAGTATTCAACCCAAATTTATTGATTCGACACAAGGGGAGCCAAAGAATATTCTTAAGTATTAGCAGTTGAGTTGTCAATTCAACCACACCTGGATAATTTAGTATCTACAGCAAAGTATTTAGTAGCAAAGTAGTATGATAGTAAAGGTAACAGTGGCAAAACTAAAGATAATGGTTTTGTAGTGATTGGATCAGTGATGGATAATTATGTCGGATGTGATTCCTCATGTAATAGATATAACATAGGGTGACACAGAACTAGCTCCAATTCATCAATGTAATGTAGGCATGTATTCCGAATATAGGCATACGTGCTTATGGAAAAGAACTTGCGTGACATCTTTTGTCCTACCCTCCCGTGGCAGCGGGGTCCTAACGGAAACTAAGGGATATTAAGGCCTCCTTTTAGTAGAGAACCGGAACAAAGCATTAGCACTTAGTGAATACATGAACTCCTCAAACTATGGTCATCACCGAGAAGTATCCTGATTATTGTCACTTCGGGGTTGTCGGATCATAACACATAATAGGTGACTATAGACTTGCAGGATAGGATCAAGAACACACATATATTCATGAAAACATAATAGGTTCAGATCTGAAGTCATGGCACTCGGGCCCTAGTGGCAAGCATTAAGCATAGCAAAGTCATAGCAACATTAATCTCAGAACATAGTGGATACTAGGGATCAAACCCTAACAAAACTAACTTGATTACATGACAAATCTCATCCAATCCATCACCGTCCAGCAAGCCTACGATGGAATTACTCATGCACGGTGGTGAGCATCATGAAATTGGTGATGGAGGATCGTTGATGATGACGATGGCGATGAATCCCCCTCTCCGGAGCCTCGAACGGACTCCAGATCAGCCCTCCCGAGAGAGATTAGGGCTTGGCGGCGGCTCCGTATCGTAAAACGCAATGAAACTTTCTCTCTGAATTTTTTTCTTCGCGAAACAGAATATATGGAGTTGGAGTTGAGGTCGGTGGAGCCTCAGGGGGCCCACGAGACAGGGGGCGCACCCAAGGGGGAGGGCGCTCCCCCACCCTCGTGGACAGGGTGTGGGCCCCCTGGTCTTGATTCTTTCGCCAGTATTTTTTATATTTTCCAAAACTTATCTCCGTGGATTTTTAGGACATTCTGAGAACTTTTGTTTCTACACATAAAACAACATCATGGCAGTTTTGCTGAAAACAGCGTCAGTCCGGGTTAGTTTCATTCAAATCATGCAAGTTAGAGTCCAAAACAAGGGCAAAAGTGTTTGGAAAAGTAGATACGTTGGAGACGTATGAGGAGCCTAACTGGCCACGTAGCCCCTCACCCCTTGGTCTCATCCTGGTGATCCGGACGACCCATCGGCGGATGAGGTATGCGCGGGGCCGGGCCCTGCCGACGCAGAACACCAAGGCTTGCCTTCGCATTTTTCTGCCTAAGTTGTTCGCACGTCAAGGAGGACTCCCAAGGATCATGTCCTAGGAGCCTAACTAGTCACGTAGCCCCTCACCCCTTGGGCTCGTCCTAGCGATCCGGACGACCCAACAGCGGCTGAGGTATGCGCGGCGCCGAGCTCTGCTGACATAGAACAACAAAGCAGATGGAAAAAATTGAAGGACCATAACCTAATTATTACAAAACATATTGTTCCAAGCAAACAGTTTTAAACGCCTCCATGAGGCATGCTACATGATACAGGAGGAACAGGAGGGAGCAGCGTCACCAAGCCACCTCTTCAGCCCCGGGTGCCGCCGTCACCTGCCAACGGAGCCTCGTTGCCAAGCGCATTGCCCGTCCCCTCGGCCCCGACCCAAGGACTGACGACAAGGAACTTGCTCATCAAGGCATCCACAGAGCTCTTCATGGCGGCAGCAGCGGCGTCCTTGGAGTCGGAGCCCACGGGAGCAAGGAAGGAGGAGAAGTTGAAGCCGGCGTCTCGGAGATAGAGATGGCTGAAGACGCACGTAATGCCTGAGGAAGAAACCAAGCGCGCCTCGCCTTCCACCAAAGAGCCAAACCCGTCGAGAGTATCCTCGAGCACTACCAAGACCTCAGGGAGCAAAGCGGCAGGGCTCTCCCTCGGGGCTGTCACCGTCGCCTTCTTCAAGGGATCGTCCCCGAAGAGCGACTGCTGAGCCTTGTGGAACCTTGCCTCGAGGGAGGCAAGGGTGCTGCGCTCCATGGTGGCCGCTTTCTTGGCCTTGGCAAGGGTCTCCTGGGCCACCTCCGCCTTCTCCTTCATCTTCGTCAGGCGGTCGCACTCCACAGCCTGCTCTAGGGCCGCCTTCTTCATCTCCGCGTCTCGATCGGCAACGGCAGCCTCCTGGGCCTTCAGCTTCTCCTCACGCTCCTGGAGCTGGCTGGCCTGGGCGGCCTGTCGATCCTGAAGAGCCTTCAGTTCATCCTCCACCGTGCGGCACCGATCCTCGGCTTCCGTTGCCTCCTTTCGCGCCAGGTCGCGCACGGCGGCAACCACCCCAGATACCTTCTAGGCCTCCTCCACAGAGCCCCAGGCCGCTCGTACAGACGCGTCGACCTGGAGCCATCCAGAGGTTAGCCCCAGGCGGCCCAGTGCTATGCGCCGGTCCGGGCCCCGAAGGTCACCTTGGAGAAGGTCCAGCGCCGCTCGTGCCTCCTCCAGGGCTCCGGAGGTGGTAGGGGCGCCATGGCCCAGCTGCACGACGGGCAGAAGAGAAGACGTCCTCGACGCCGGGACAGAAGAAACCACTGCTGCAGGAAGGACCGGGGGCTCCGGAGGCTGGGCGGCCTCAGCAGTCGCAGCGAGGATGGGTTCCGGCAGGATCAGCCGCGTTGGCACCTCCTGAGGACGGGCTTCCATGTCCTGGGGAGACGACATCACCGCTGGAGCTGCAGGGGCCGCAACGCTCTCCGTCGCCAGAGTTGCGGCGACCACCTCGGCGTGCTCGACCACGGCAACTCCTGCGCCCTCCTTCTACTTCTTCGACGACTGTTGCCTAATGACAGGCGAAGATGCTGAGCATCACGTTAGGAATCAATGACAGGACCAAGGAAGAAGACTTACTGGTCGATGAAGACATAGCTCCTCTTCAGGCTCAGCAGCGGGGGCCGAGTCGAGGCAGCTGGAGCTGTACTCTTGGGAGTAGGAGAACTCGTGGTTGGCGCCACTCGGGACGCTGCTGGAGAAGGCGGAGCGCTACCCGGGGGATCGGTGCGGTCCTGCCCTTCTTCGTAGCCACCCATTTGGGCTGCTTTGAGGAGGCCAGCCCAGATCTCATGGTGGTGACCCCGGAGGGGCGAGCCAGCTCCACCACCGGAGGCGCATCATCATCGTCGTCGTCGGGGAAGTCATGGAGGAGCTCCCTCTGCCTCGGGACCGAGGATTCCTCAACAACCTCATCCTCTGTGGCCTCAGAGGATTGGTCGCCGGAGGACAGGTCCACCAAGGAGGTAGGTGGCGGGGGAGGCCCCGCCCGCACGAGCCCAAACTCACCAAAGACCGGCATGCCAGCTGCAACCTCCTCCCCATTGACCCGATAGTACAGCGGGAGCCAATCCTCCGGAGGACCGCTCGGGTCTTTCCCAGTCAGGTAAAGCAACACCTTGCTCAGCTCCTCCTTGGGAAGGGCATCCTGGCGCAGACGGATCTTGTCGTCAGCGGCCCCAAGCTTCCACAAGGGGCGAGAGTGATCTTGGAGCAGCACTAGACGCTGCATCAAGAACTCCTTGATGAACATGGCCCCCGTCAGCTTCTCGCTCTTCAGGTCCTCCTCCATCTTCTTCGCTAGCGACCTCAGGGAAGGATTGGTGATCTTCTCAAAAAGCCACCCCTTCCCGGAGAAGGGGGACTCGGTCGGCAGCTCCAGCCAGTCCTGCAAGCACTTGGCATCCATCAGAACCCACCTCTTCAGGGCATTCTCCACCTTTCTTCCTGGCGTAGGAGCTCGCGTTACCGCCCCTGGCTGCAACAAAGCCGACGCACCCAGCGGGGTGGTCGCCGCCCATGCGGAGGAAGAAGAAGTGGAGGAGCATGGCAATGGAGGGCATCACCCCCACGAATGCCTCGCAGTAGAAGGCAAAGATGGACAGGAGGAGGATGGAGTTGGGATGAATATGGAGCGCGTGGAGGCCATAATGGTGAAGAACGGCGTAGAAGAAGCGGGAGAATGGGGGAACCATCCCCGAATAGACGTTGTGCAGGAAGAAAGGGTAGAAGGTACTGTTCATGGGTTCCAACGCAGCGGTGGCGACCCGGAGAGTCGTCTCCTTCCACTCGTTGTCCTTGCTCACCGTCAGGAGAAGCACGGTCTGGAGCTTCTCCCCGGCGATGGAGGGCGCAAACAACACCGGCTCGTACCAGGCGGAGCCGAGAGGCTGAGGCCTTGGTCTTCTCAGCAGCCATTGGGCGAAAGATTGGAGGAGAAAATCGAAAGATCTGGTGAGTTCTTCTGGTGTTGGGAGAAGGGGATCTAGAGCAAGACGAAGAGGAGGCAATGAAAGCCTAGCGGCAGATGGCAGCCTTTTTGTCAGACGAAAACGGTTGCCAAGGCAGCATGGGGAAGCAGAGACGCCCACGTCCCATCAATCTCAACGCGTCATCAAGGCCGCAGGCGGTTAGGGCCCGCGGCGCTCTGCACTTGCCCTTTGGCTTCGCCTAGAAGCCAAGTCCGAGCGCGCCTTGGGCTCGGGGGCTACTTTCGGTGTTCTGGATATGGGGGAATCCAGACTTGCCTACCTGCGGCCTACCACGTGGCTCCCTCGACGGCCTGGTACGGCCCAGCTTCAACATCAGCAGCTCAAGACCCTCGTGAGGGGCCAAGCCTCGCAAGGCGGACAACGCCAAGATCCCAGATGGGATCGACCTCTTCAGGGTGGCTCCCGAGGGGCGGAGAGTTCTACGGAAGGTGCACTTCACGAGGCTCAGCTGACGTCAGCCATGACGACCAAGACCAGGCGAGCGCCAGGCGGGCGCCAGCGGGGGCAGAGCGCAGGTTTCCTCTTTGGTGCAAGGGAGGCAAGCCATTGGCGCGGAGTCTCGAGGAATCAGCCAAAGGTTTCCATTCTGGTGCACCAAGACCGTCAGGATGGAAGGACAGAGGTCATCACCGAGCCCACCACAGCGTCACGACTAGAGGCTTTTCGCAGGCGAAGACTACTTTTGTCAAGATAAGTTGTACTACTTGTCCCCTTTCAAATCCGGCCGTTGTGGGATCCCTTCCCGCCAACATTTTGGAAGAGGACCAAGGCCACTATAAATAGGACTAGCCACCACCATAGAGGGGGATCGGGAGCTAGTCCACATCTCACCAGCTCCCTTGAGCTCAAGAACACCTCACCTCCTGAGGCCAGTTCATCCACTGTACTAGTTCATCCTCGGCCCTTCGAGGCAATCCACCAAAACGCTGGAGTAGGGTATTACACCGCAAGGTGGCTAGAACCAGAATAAATTGTTGTGTCTCTTTGTCTCTTCGAGCTCGACACGCTAGGCTTAGGAGTATCGCGAGTAGGCAGGCTGGGTAGGTTGAGATTTCCGCACGCACCCTAGAGTTTTAACCTCTCAAGGGTTTGCGGATCCCGTAATCCGACAAGTACCTTCAATTATAGCGCATAGTATAATACATAGAGTATATATAGTATCATAGATCATATTTATTGCCATGCATGACACAAATTAGCATTGCATTTAACATGATACGGTGTCTACCTATATGTTACTCTTACGGTCTAACCCTCACTATATTTAATTATTTGCCACATCAGCATACTTGCTATTTTTCCGAGTGCATGGTATCGTCAGCTATGATATATGCCACCACTATGGCCAGCCTTTGTATAGTAGGGAAGTATCATATATACTATAGTATCATGCATATGATACTAGTGTATGATACTACGTACGTACCTTCATATAGTACATATATATAGTATCATAGAGCTAGTATATATATACCATAGATGACCGTATTTATGGCCATGTGCATGACACAAAGTAGTATAGCTTTTATATTATATATGTTGCAGTATCTTTGTTATTGCTTCTTTGCCACACATCATCATATTTTCTATTCTCAAGTGCATGATACCGGCTATGATACCCCCACTATGGCCACCCTAAGGTTGGTCGTAATGGGAGTATCAAGCAGTATCATATGCATGCCAACTAGACTTTTTGGATGATGTGGCACACAGTTAAATGAGGAAAGAGAGGGTGTGGGCTGGGTATCATATCATTATATACTGTATCACATATTAAATGTTGTACTACTTTGTGTCATGCATGACAATTAATAAGGCAACCTAAGATACTAACTTATGATACTATGTGCGCATTACAGAGGTAGCTAGCTAGTATCGATCATATACTAGTATCATGCATGGCACATAGTATCATAGTATTTATTATGACACGGTTTCATGATATGATACTTAACCCTCTCTTTCTTCATTTAATTCTATGACGGCTCATCAAAACTGCCTAGTTGGCATGATACTAGCTATGATATCCCATTACGACCAGGCTAGCAAAGAAGGTGTACAGATCATTTGTGCGTCGCTTTGCGAGCTTTCATCCGTTTGTTCGAGAAGCAGGGAGAAGTTTCAAACATTTCGGCTGCGAGGTGCGGCCACTGGCGTAGGCCTAGTTGGTATTTTAATAAAAGGAAAATCAGATGGAGTCCGGACATCATCAAAATCGATGTGTGTCCGTGGTGTGCTATCGCGACCCCATGGAAAAAAATTGGTAAAGCTTGGCACAAGTTTTGACAATCACTCCTTCCAAACCGGAGCATCTCACATGAAGGATCATGGTTTCCAAAGGAGACGTGTCAATTCAAACTCCTATGGCCAGTGACTTCATTGTTTGGCCTCATAAATATTTCCATGGTATGCAATCACCATTATACCACGGGTTTTATTTTCTCGCGCATTTCGGGTATCGTTAGCTAAATTTAAGACATTTTTTTCAGTTTAACGTGCATTTTGTGCATAAAAATAAAATTACATCGGGAACTGCATGTACTGTCCAAAGGGATGAGGATCGTCGTTCGACCTGGGAGCATCCAATGATGTAGATGTGCAATCCATGGGGTTTGGATTCTGGCCAATCAGAACACACGACTCAGATCATGGGCGGGGTCTTTTCGGCACACGGCTTTCATCAACGGACCATGTGCTATTCGCAAACCAGATTGCATACATATTTTTGTTCACACATACTATAGTGAGATCAATTGAGTGTGCTACCTCTCTCTATAATAATAATAATAATAATAATAATAATAATAATAATAATAATAATAACAAAAAATAGTTCATATTCATTGCCTGAGCTGACAGCATATCAAGGTCAACATATTAACGGTTCTTACATCAACAGAAAACCGGGCATAACTCACAGTACGCGCGACAGTTCTAAATTGAACAAATTAAGTTGTAGGGTAGGCATAAAGACTAGTCTTAGAGCTTAATTCCCATGCACATGGGGGAACTTGGATCATTAAGTTGACCCCGAATGAACTTGGGTTTTCTTATGATTTTACGCTTCTCTGTTACAGGGTCGCTTGATCCCTTGGCTGGCAACTCATCAAATTCATCGTACTCGTCCTCATCGGCAACATCGTCGACACCTAGTACCCTCCTCTTCCCATGCATCACTACATGGCAGTTCTTATGCCAAGAAAATCTGTGTAGCATCGCTGGCAAGAATGAATGGGTCCGCGTGATACGCCATCATTGTCCTATTAACACAGGTCTTCCTGTAATCGTCAACCTTTACTTGACCAAGAGGGATCCATGAGCACCTGAATAATGCCACCTTAACTTTCACATAGTCAAGCTCCCAAATCTCTTTGATGGTTCCATAGTATACCCTTTTATCAGCTTCATCTACAGTCATGCATTCTATTCGAACAGAGTTGTTCGGATATGAGGTCTTCTCATCACGTTCATCAGTGTAGAATGTGTATCCATTTATGTCATATGCTTGGCACGTCAACACCGTAGGTGATGGCTTTTGTGCCAACCACATAGCAATGTCATCGATGGATCCTTGTGCCAAACGCTTCTTCAGCCATTCGGCGTAGTTCTTAGTGTGCTCCTTCATCTCCACATCTAATGAAGGCACCATTGGTAAGAAGCTTTGGCGTATCTCCACCAAGTGTTCTTTGGTGTAAGCACTGAGAACTGGGCTATTAAGTAGTACTGTCAAATGGGCTTTCTCTGCCAATTCTCTGGGTGGAGCCATTTGTGTGCCAGCAAGGACTGGCTTACCTTTCGGCCTTCCCTCGTGGCGAGAGAGGGGCAAACCTATAGGTCATTGTTTCATGTATTCGGTGCAAAACTCAACCACCTCCTCTGCGGTATAACCTTGTAGGATGCTTGCCTCTGGATGGTTTCAGTTCCGACAAAAGCGCTTTAGTATTCCCAAGAACCACTCAAAGGGATACATGTTGTGAAGAAACAGAGGACCACAATACTTTATCTCGTCGATAGGGTGCACAGTGAGATGGACCATGACATCAAAGAATGATGGTGGTAAAAACATCTCTAGGTTGCACAATATTCTTGCAATATCATCTTGCATATGATCCAGCTCTTCAGGATCTACAACTTTCTGCCATAGTTGGTTGAAGAAATCACAGAGCTCAATGAGTGTGTTCCTTATATCGTTGTCCAAAGATTCCTGATGGCCACCAGAACAATTTGTGTCAACATTACATGGCAATCATGTGACTTCATGTGTCCCAACTTCATTTTACCTGATCTCACAACCACGAGACTTCTGATGTTTGCGGAGTCGGAAGAGGGTGTCTTAACTGACAACAAATAGGTGAAGAATTGTGTTGCTTCTTTTGTACTGAAATTGTAACTCTAGCGAGCTTTGATGAATTTGTCATCATCTTCTGCTTCACTCTTGCCTTTTAATTGAACCTTCGCCATCCTTTCTTTTACCTTTAATCTTGAGCTGAGTACCAAGGATGTTTTGACATACGTTCTTCTCTACATGCATGACATCGATGCAGTGACGTACACGTAGAATCTCCCAGTAAGGTAATTTCCCGAACACCGATTTCTTCTTAAACACTTGACCCTTGGGTGTTTTTTTCACCATCAAAGTGTGATTCTTGCCAAGCACAACATTAATTTGTTTAGCCATGTTGTGGACCACCTCCCCATCATAGGGTCTTGGGCCCACTTCTACCTCTGTCATACCATCAAATTCAGCTTTCATCTTTCGGTATGGGTGATTTTTCCGTAAGAACCTACAATGACGCAAAAAATGGTTTTGTACGAGTTGGGAAGTCTTATGCTAGCTGTCCTATCCATGCAAGTGACACACCCTACATCTCCCTTTGTTTTCGGCCCGATGTGTTGCCTAATGCCGGCATATCTTGAATGGTGTGCACCAGCATCGCATGTAGATCTAAAATCTCCTTTTTGTAAGCATCATAACATTTTACAGCAGGTGCATCTATCCACATTGTGAGTAGTTCTTCTACCAGTAGCTGAAAGTGAATGTAACATCCCAAATTTTCAATTTGGAATGTTATACATAGGTCATCATTGCATATCATATTTTATTGCATTTTGGTCGATCCTCGAAATTCTAAGCGACTCAAGGACCCACGGAGAGAGTTGGGAATTTCGTTTTTTTCATATTTGAATTTTCTCAAATATTGAAAAGAGGATCATTTTGGTTTTAATCATTTTGTCTCCGAATATTTCCAATATCAAAATGAAAAGAGAGGGGATAAAATGACTTCTCCAAAATAAAAGAAATATTGGAGGGAAAATGTTAAAACCAAATAATTATTTTTATTTGGATTTTATTGGTATTTTATTTGAAATTAGGAAAATTGCATGTTTTCAAAAATTGCATTTTAGGCCAGAAAAATGTCCATTTTGTTCTAAATATTTCATTTAGAAGGTGAAAATTTGTTTTGGTAATTTTAGATTTTTTTAGGATTATTTTCCTGTTCGGCGGAATTATTAAAAAAAATCCCGCCCGACTCGGCCTAAGCCCAGTCGAGCAGGCTGGCCCGCCCTGTGTCGCCGCCTCGCCCTCTCGTGTCTGGCTCGCACTCGTCGGAGTCCCGCGCCGCCACGCTGCCAGCCGCCCCATTGCCCAAGTCGGAGACCCCCCCCCCCCGAACCCCTTTATAAGTCGCCCACCCCGCCGCCTCTCGC
>NC_041383.1:439394221-439442631 GCF_002162155.2 Triticum dicoccoides
AGGTAGATGCCGCCGCCGCCGCCGTTTCGTTTTTTTTAAACTGTTCGATTTTTTTAGAAACCCTAGATCTAGTTTTTTTAATTAGATCGGTTTGGTTTTTTAGGTTTAGTTATTTAGCGGACGTTCGTCCGTACGTTCATTTTAGTGAACGTTGTTCGTCAGTTAGTCGCGGATAGTGAACGTTCCTTCGTTAGCCTGTTCGTCTCGTTTTATTTTCCACGGTTTTTTCCGCAATTATTTTCGATCGTGATTTTTGCCCTGATCTTCGATCTAGTTTATCTTTTCGCTCGTTTATCCAAATTAGATGAAACAAGCGCCTAGATCTTCGTCTCGAAGCCCTCTTTCTATTTAACAAACTTGAACATGATGCTGATGTTGTGGAGTTCTTCAATGATCAGGGTGAGAAGGAGGTGGAGAAGCTTTTCTGGTCGCAGTTTAATGCTCCCACTCGCCCGCTGCCGTTAAGTGATAAGATGGCTGCTGTAGCGGAGCTTCACAGGATGTCCGGTCTTGCAATGTGGTCTGTAATAGACCATCTTTGGCCGAAGGGGCCTAAGCCGGATAGTTACTTTGGTTTGGTGCAACAATTCCTTGGGGCCATGCCTCGGATCGATGCCATGAGGAGGTCAGCATGCATAGAAGGTGCGTGGATGGCCCTTGCCCGCGTTAAAGCGTATTGGACGGATATGGAAGCCAGTATGATAGCGTCTCGGGATCCGGTGGGGGGCCAATATCCGGTCGGGCACTACTTGGCGCAGGTCACAGAGGGTGCCCACCTGATAGAGGCGCAGTGCCCGAAGAATCTCCTATTCGAGTGATGATTCAAATCATTGTAAAAACAATGTATATTTTGATTATAAGGCTAGGTTTGTACTATTTTCCTCAGAATATAATTATTTCCCCTGTGCGGTAGTTCATATATATGTATATATAAATATGCAATCCGAAAGTTAGCAGTCATTGGCTTCAGCCCCCACGCATACAATACGGGGGTGTTCGCGAAAAAATATGCTTAATCACTCTTGATCCAACGTCTTGGTCCATTAGGGAGGTGATCGCACGACGAACTAGGCAACCGGACTATATAGCTATAACACTTTCGCTTAGCCATGGGATTCTAAAGTGGGGCAACTATGCAGCCCCTGGTACCTTCGCGTGCATCCGAATGTGGGCGCGTATGTACGTGGCCGGGAAATGGCCCTTCGTTAATGCGGAGGAATCCTAAAGATTCCGGTGAGTCGTCGAGTGGTTGACCAGTCTCTCGCGTCATGACAGTCAGTTTTCGGCTTTCTCTACTGAGGTGCTCATCTGGAATAACGAGGGCACAATCGCAGTAGTTCTCCTTTGCCACCTTAGCCGATAATAATGGAACGTAAGGCGGCAAACCCAGGAGCCGGGCAAACCCAACATTTGACCAAAGACATGATTCGGAGCTGATGCATATAAGGACAAACTCATGATGCTGAACACTCCCGAAGGTATTCGGACTTTATAATAGATGATGAGCTCAAGAATGCCCATTCATTATAAACCCTATGTTTCCAGGTACGGGCGTTAATCTGTCGTGGCGAAATGCCAAAAACGGCAGTATCCTCTGTGGGTATGGAACCCATGGGATGGTTAAACAACAAGAGGCAATAGAAAAGGTTTACACAGGGGCTTAATCTAAAAAGAAACCTATTGAACGGGGCCCTACTGCACGTCTGCGCCTTTCTCTCCATTGTGCCGCATCTTGGAAGGGTATCGCGCGAATGTTGTCTGCTGTAAAGGGAAACTCATAGAAGAGTGCAATGTAAGTATGCGATGGATAGTAAAAATCTGAGATGCTGGCCTGCCAATAAGGTTGGGCCAAGTGTGGGGCTTTATTATGAGCCCCTGGTATCCACTATAGGATTACATATACGGTGCCCTAGTTTGATATGGGCTGCCGGACTCGTCTAACCGTGTCCGTGGTCTTAACGACTCGTCATGTTTTTGTTAGAGGCCGCTTATAATCCGGCCGCTAGGGCTGTCACGTATTCCTCTGCACGCGAAGAGCGCTCTGTTATTCTACTAACGGTGATGACGCCGCGTGGACCGGGCATCTTAAGTGTAAGGTGGCCATAGTGCGGCAATGCGTTGAAGCGGGCGAAGGCCGTTCTTCCAAGCAATGCTTGATAGCTGCTTTGGAAGGGTGTGATGATGAAGACTAGTTCTTCGCTTCTGGAATTGCCTGGAGAGCCGAATGTTACCTTCAGTGTGACGGAGCCCCTGCTGTAGGCTTCAACGCCTGGTATCACCCCTTCAAAGGTGGTGTTAATCTTGCTGATTCTGGATGAGTCTATCCCCATCCTGCGGACAGTGTCCTCATATATTAAATTGAGACTGCTGTCGCCGTCCATGAGGACATGAGTGAGATGGTATCCATCGATTATTGGGTCCAGCACCAAGGCGTTTGATCCTTCGCACCGAATACTAGTTCGGCCGTCCAGGCGATCGAAAGTGATCGAACAAGACATCCAGTAGTTAGGTATGGGTATGATGGCCTCTATATCGCGCGCGTCTTTATGGGCGCGTTTGTGCTTTCCCAAGGATGTGCGAGTCATGTGGATCATATTCACTTTTTTAACCTCTAGTGGGAATTTTTTCTGTCCCCTAGTGTTCGGCTGGTGAGGTTCATCCTCGTCTTCACTTGGTGTTTCCCTTCCCTTGTGTTTGGCATTTAATTTTTCGGCCTGCTTAAAGACTCAGCACTCTCTGTGCGTGTGGTTCGCAGTTTTGTCGGGGGTGACATGAATTTGGCATAGTCTGTCCAGAACTCTGTTCAGACCAGACGGTCCCTCTTTACTGCCTTTAGATGGCTTATTTTTCTAGTTAGGTCAAGGGCCCCGAATCCGGCATTAACAGTTGTGTTATCCAGGCTCTCTTCCTTGTTTTGGCATTTATTTTTATTACGCCGTGGCTTCCCGTTGCCATCCCTTATTTCGGATGTGCTCGGGTCTCTAGTGCCTTTACGGGCTAACCAGCTATCTTCTCCCGCGCAAAAGCGGGTCATAAGGCTTGTTAGGGCTGCCATTGTCCTTGGCTTTTCTTGGCCGAGGTGTCTGGTGAGCCATTCATCACGGATGCTGTGTTTGAATGCTGCTAAGGCTTCGGCATCCGGACAATCAACAATTTGATTCTTCTTAGTGAGGAATCTGTTCCAAAGCTTGCGGGCTGACTCTCCGAGTTGTTGGATTATGTGACTTAAGTCGTCAGCATCCGGAGGCCGGACATAAGTCCCTTGAAAATTGGCCCTGAAAGCGTCCTCTAGTTCCTCCCAGCTCCCAATTGAATTTTTGGGGAGGCTTTTCAACCAGTGCCGAGCTGGTCCCTTTAGTTTGAGGGGAAGGTATTTGATGGCGTGGAGGTCGTCCCTGTGAGCCATATGTATATGTAGGATAAAGTCCTCGATCCAGACCCCTGGGTCTGTCGTTCCGTCATATGCCTCAATGTTCACTGGTTTAAAGCCATGTGGGAATTCATGGTCCAGTACTTCATCAGTGAAGCACAGGGGGTGAGCAACCCCTCTGTATCTGGATGCGCTATGGCATGCCGTCGGCTGTTGTTGTGTTCGGTGTTTATTCCGAACTGGTATTTGGTTGTCATAATTGTTTTGACGATCACAGTCCCCCGCTGGGGTGTGTCCTTTAGATCCGTAAATGGACCTAGCTGCACCAGCATTATTATCCAGGTGCTCATGTAGATCGTGCACGTCTTTGGTAGTTGATTTATTGCGGTTATGAAGTGGTACGTCTTGTCTCCTGGTCGTGTTATTCTTTGATGGAACGGCCTCGTCGTCAAATTCTGGCAGTAGCTTTCGTTTTGGGTAGCTCTTTGTGTGGCGATCGTCGCCGTATCTTTCTTCAGTGTCTAGCACTTTGTTCCATCTGCGATTGAGCGTTTCCTGTGCGGCTTTAAGCCATTGCTTCTGCCTCTTCAGATTTCTCGCTGTGGCCATAAGCTTTCTATGGAGGTTCTCTCGTTCCACGTGTTCTTCTGGAATGATGAATGCGTCATCGTTCGGACTGTCTTCTTGTCCTGGGTCGGTTTGATGAACTCGTCCCTTTGGATCATTGTCTTTGGGCGTCTACTCCGAACTATGCTCGGCGTGACCTGGTTCGTCCTGCTCCATCGCTGGTTCCGTTTGGTTGTTGTTGCCTTCGGGGTTGACCGGAGTATCCATTCTTCTGGCGCTCTTGCTGATATTTTTACTATTGCTGGATTTGAAACGGCGTCTGCGCCGATGCTTTGGTTTTTTCCCAGGGGTTTTATCTTCCGGATTGTCGCCGTCGTCTTCCTTGGGCGTATCCACCATGTATATGTCATGTGAAGAGGCGGGAATCCGGTACCCCATAGATTCTGAGTCTTCTCCTACATCGAATTCCATACAGTTGATGCCTTCGGAGTCTAAGTCAAGCACATCGATTAAATCATCAACCATGGCTATCAAGTGGGTGGTGGGTGGGTAACGAATTTCTTCGTCGCCTGCTTCCTACTCGAGCCGGACATAGTTCGGCCCGGAATTCTCTGTCAAAGAGAGAATTTTAAATGAGTTTAGTATGTTGCCAAAGGGAGAGTGCTGAAAGATGTCTCATGCGGTGAACCCCGTTACCGGAGCCCAACCAAGCTCGGCGGACTCGGGGATGCGCGGACTGGAACCTACAACCGGATATGAATCCGGGGGTCCGGAATTACAGGCTCCCTTGGAAGTGAGGCCTGTGTTCGGATCCATCGCCGATGAGGGTACAGCCCTCGAGGCGGGGTCCAGCCCTCCGCCCTCAGGCAATGCAACCTGCCCCAGATTTAGATCTGAGGCTTCTGCCGGGGTGATATCCCGAGCATCGTCTGACAGCAGGTCTAAGCCATGCTCATCGTGACTGTTCGGCACTCCTGGCGCAGGCCTGAATCCGTCGAAGATCAAGTCTCCGCGGATATCCGCCATGTAGTTCAAGTTTCCGAACCTGGCCTGGTGGCCGGGGTCATAGCTATCGACCTGCTCCAGATGGCCAAGCGAATTGGCCCGCAGTGCGAAGCCGCCGAAAACGAAGATCTGTCCGGGGAGGAAAGCCTCACCCTGGGCAGCATCGTTAATCATGATTGAAGGAGCCATCGAGCCTGATAGCGACGACACAGAGGAACTCTCAATGAAATCACCAATGTCGGTGTCAAAACCGGTGGATCTCGTGTAGGGGGTCCCTATCTGTGCATCAAGGCTGATGGTAACAGGAAGCAAGGGACACAGATGTTTACCTAGGTTCGGGCCCTCTCGATGGAGGTAAAACCCTACTTCCTCCTTCATTAATATTGATGATATGGGTAGTACAAGAGTAAATCTACCACGAGATCATAGAGGCTAAACCCTAGGAGCTAGCCTATGATGGTATGATTGTAAATGTGATCGGCCTTCTAAGGACCAACCTCTCCGGTTTATATAGACACCGGAGAGGGCTAGGGTTTACATGGAGTCGGTTACAAGAAAGGAAACACAATATCCGTATCACCAAGCTTGCCTTCCACGCAAAGGAGAGTCCTATCCGGACACGGGCCGAAGTCTTGAGTCTTGTATCTTCACGCGTCAATAGTCCGGACGTTGTACATAGTCCGGCTGTCCGGATACCCCCTAATCCAGGACTCCCTCACCCGTGTCCAGATAGGACTCTCCCTTGCGTGCATGGCAAGCTTAGCATTCGTATCATGTACCTTCCTTTCTCTGTAACCGACTTTGTACAACCCTAGATCCCTCCGGTGTCTATATAAACCAGAGGGCTTAGTCCATAGGCAGAAACACAATCATACAGGCTAGAAATCTAGGGTTAGCCATCACGATCTTGAGGTAGATCAACTCTTGTAAACCCCTATACTCATCATAGTCAATCAAGCAGGAAGTAGGGTATTACCTCCATTAAGAGGGCCCGAACCTGGGTAAACATCGTGTCCCCTGCCTCCTCTTTACCTTCGATCCTTAGATGCACAGTTCGGGACCCCCACCCGAGATCTGCCGGTTTTGACACCGACATTGGTGCTTTCATTGAGAGTTCCACTGTGTCGTCACTAGAAGGCTCAATGGCTCCATCAACCATCCACAACAATTCCGCCCTAAGGGAGACTTTTCTCCCCAGCCAAATCTTCGTATTCGGCAGCTTCGCACTGCGTGCCAATTTGATTGGCCATCTGGAGCAGATCGACAGCGACGCCTGTCGGTGTCAAAACCGGCGGATCTCGGTAGGGGGTCCCCAACTATGCGTCTAAGGCTAATGGTAACACGATGTTTTACCCAGGTTCGGGCCCTCTCGATGGAGCTAATACCCTACTTCCTGCTTGATTGATCTTGATGATATGAGTATTACAAGAGTTGATCTTCCACGAGATCATAGAGGCTGAACCCTAGAAGCTAGCCTATGATTATGATTGTTGTTCTCCTATGGACTAAACCCTCCGGTTTATATAGACATCGGAGGGGGCTAGGGTTACACAGAGTCGGTTATAGAGAAGGAAATCTACATATCCGAATATCCAAGCTTGCCTTCCACGCAAAGGAGAGTCCCATCCGGACACGGGGCAAAGTCTTCAATCTTGTATCTTCATAGTCCAATAGTCCGGCCAAAGTATATAGTCCGGCTGTCCGAGGACCCCTTAATCCAGGACTCCCTCAGTAGCCCCCGAACCAGGCTTCAATGACGATGAGTCCGGCGCGCAGATTGTCTTTGGCATCGCAAGGCGGGTTCTTCTCCAAATCCTCCAGAGCATTGTTGTAACGAGCAGTGTCCGGATCCTCATCAATGTCGTGCCCCTCGCCTTCTGTGCTTTAATAACGGGTGTTTCCACGTGTTGAGCGAATGCGAGAAGTCGAGGCATTTTTACATTTGCCACCCCAACCATGCGGGTAAATCATCTATAAAAGAGACGGGGATCCTCAGATCCAAATCACACCATCTCCTCCCATCGAGTATTCATTAGAGCGCGCCCGGACAAATCCATACCACCATGGCCGGTCGTTGCGGTTCCTCCTCTCGCTCTCGTAGCACTAGGCCAGGCGATTGGGAGAGATGTTCTGTTCCCCACAGCCGACTAGTAGGGTTATAGACCAAGGGGTTTCTCCCACCTGCATACATGGTCCCCGTCCGAGCTGGACTAGCCACTTATAATGGCGGGGAGCAAGCGGAGAGCTTTCCAAACCCATCCAAGCGAGAGCAGGTATGCTTCGTCCCCTACTTGCTGAGGGGGCTCAGATTTGCAATACATCCTTTCCTCCACGGGCTCCTGGAGTTCTACGGCCTCCAGCTGCACAACTTTACCCCAGCCTCCATACTGCACATCGCAGGCTACGTTGCCTTCTGCGAGCTTTTTCTAGGCTATGAAGCTCATTTCGAGCTGTGGAAGAGGGTATTCTGCCTCGTACCCGGTACTCGGGAGGGGTCGGTATATCAAGTGGGCGGAGCCAAAATATGGCGCATCGCCGGGACCGGATATCTATCCGGCACCCCTAAGAAGACATTCGAGGACTGGCCCTTGGAATGGTTCTACATGGAGGACGTCCCTCTTCCGGACCCTGTTCGGAAGGGCCTTCCCGAGTTTGTAAATGCCCCGTTGAAGAAACGCCACAGCTGGCACCCCAGGAACCCCCAGGAGGAAGATAACAAAGAGATCCTTTTCCTGATGGACAGGATAAATACACTGGCCAAATTAGGACTGACAATAATTGAGGTTATGTCCATATGTATAATGCGGGGAGTGCAGCCACTTCAATATCGGGGAAAACCCATGTGACACTTCAATGGAGAAGACGATGCCACCCGCTGCGTCCGTAAAGGTCCGGATTCTCCCGCCGCTCTGGCGAAGATACTGTCCGATTTGTGCAAAGGAGAAGAGGAGGAGTTCATCCATATCAAGCCACGGGATGGATTCTCCATGTACAACCCCCCAAGCTGGGTGAGTCGCTATCTTTTATTCCAATCTTACCCACATTTTAGCACAGATGTTTAATTCCTCAATTCATAGCAGGAACTGCGAAGGGCTATGAAGGATGTTCACAACCCATCTCCATAGCCAGAGGACCCTAACCGGGCTCTCGACCCCGGACTCGAAGAAGATCCCGACACGTTTGTGGAGCTTGTTGACGGGACATTTTACCAGTTGAGCTGCGATGGTGTGATGGTGGCCATCATAGCCGATTATCCTGGCCTACTCCCTGTATCCCAGGTAAGTAAAGCCAGAGTCCCAACTTCCGAAAATGATTCCCTCTTTACACTTCACCCACCGCACATGTATTGCGTCTTACAGGGAAGGCCATCGGGGCGCCAAGCTGAAACCACAGTGACTCGCCAACAAGGGGCACCGAAGTCGGGTAGGCTTAAAAGGAAGGCGGTCAGGACCAAGACGCCGTTGAAAAGGTATGTTTAAAAACCTGCCACGAATTTATCATTGTTAAAATATAACGATGTCCACTGCCTTCTGACAGAAAGAGCGCCCACCGGACTGTATCCGGAGAGCCTGCCGGTCACGCTTCCACCAGCCAGACTTCGAGGCCGGACTCAAGGGCGGAGGTCAATGCAGACGATCCTCCTATAGAGGATGCGGATAGATTTTCCGCTACAAAATCCGAAGTGGAGAGCGCCATAAATCATAGGCGCTGACGGGCCGCACTACGCGACCCTAATTTCTCTGAAGAGGCGTTCGATGCCTTCAACTCAGGGGACGCGTACATCCGGGCTGCTCAAGGTGGCCTCGCCAGGGCCACGGACCAGTACGTAAAGGATATACGGGTAAGAAAATTTGATAAGTATGTATATCAGTAGCCCTGAGACTTGAAATAGTTGGCACAACTGATTTAAGGATCCTCGTGTGCATAGGTTTTGACAGAGAAGAATACCCAGCTATCCAAAGAGCTGGAGGAGTGCAAGGCCCAACTACGGAACGCAATCGCCGTGATGGAGGAGTCTACGAAGGCCCCATCCGGCAATGTTTGTGTTTAAGCGAGAATAATGTCATGGTATGTACCGGTTAAGTATTCGGCATGAATGCGATTCTAACAAGAGAGCCTGCAGACAATCCCGGAGGCAATCCGGAGATCGTACCAGAGGATGAGAAACATGTTCGGCTACAGCTGAAGGCTGGCCAGCGTGTGCTTACAAAGGTTATAAAAGAGAAAAATACTCTCCAGGACGCGAACGTCCGACTGGACGTCGAATTAAAGGATGTTTGGGCCCAGCTTGCTGACTCCGTAAAGGAGAATAAGAGGCTTCGATGCGGCATATTCAATAAGTGCTCTGACGAACTACTATAAAGTTCAGCGAAGAAGCGTGCTAACAGAATTATGTCTGTAGGCATGCTAACAGGTTGTCCTGAAGAGGAGATGCCCGGATCTGCAGGCGATCTTCTGCCGGAGCTCTCACAACTGCATGAACAAGTTCGGCAGGTGATGCGGGGCATTGCCCAAGCCTTGTGGCCATCCGCCTCCCTGCCAGGAGGCATGGGGGATCTTATGGAGATGCTCAAGGGAGCACGACAGCGCTTCCGATTATGGAAGACATCAGTCTGTCAACAAGGAGCAAGGGAAGGCTGGGCCATGGTGAAGACACGATACACCAAGGCTGACCCGAACCACATGGCCGAGGTCGGACCTGTAGGATCAGATGGGAAGGAGATCCATGTACATCTTGTGTATGACTAGGTAGCATTAGCCGCTAAGTATTCCCAACAGGACTGTAGGCTAGACAACCTGTTGGATGGTATAGAAGAAGAATTTAGTCAGTCTATGTGACTTTGTACTTCGAAGGACACATTTTGTCCCTAGCCGGATTGTAAATCATTTGTCTTGGCCGACCTTTTTGCTTCAACCTCTGGACCCGAAAGTCCGGAGTGTGTCCGAATACCTGCTCGGTTACATGAAAACTAGGGCACGCATGGAAACTAGGCATAGGAGTCATAAGTTCTTGAACGGACAAGTACCCAACTAGTTAGTTATATTACATGTGTAGTAAGAAACATCTTCCAGGGAGAATAGTTCCATTAAGGGTTCCTTTCCCTGGGTGTTCTTGCATTAATGTGCATGTCCTAACTGCGAAAATTGACGCAAGATATAATCATCTGGGGGCATGTTTTGTAATAGGTAAAATACATCTTTAGTTCACCAACCGAATATTCCCTTAAGAACGCTAGCTTTCGGCTTCACCCAGTTTGGGGTACACATCCGGCTGACCCGGCAGTAACAATCGCAGAGGTGCTCCCCTTATGCCCTAGTCGAATTAATGGGAACGTAGGGCATAAACACAAGAGCTAGGCAACCCAACTTGGCCAAAACTTAAGTTATATCGATGCGTATAGTGGTGAAAAAAGGCATATACGGAAAAGTGACGCATATGTGGTGGGCACTAATCCCAGAAGACAATTAAGCTTCTGCGTAAGAAGCACCCAGGTATATTGAGCGCGTATAACGCGGCCAGAGTGTGCGGTCAAAGCATACTTGAAGTTTTTTAAGACTATAAATGTAAAAGGGAGAGAGAGAGGGTATAATTAAAAGGGAAGACGGAGGTAGGGAGACAAACACGGAGTTCGGCACTAGGTGTAGAATCTTCAGAGTCTGGACGCGTTCCATGGGTTCGGCTCGAGTCGGTTGTCTGATGCATCCTGTAGAAGCTATGCACCTTCGATGAGAACTTTGTCAATGATGAAGGGGACCTCCCACTTGGGCTTGAGCTTGTCCTTTTTCTTCTCCGGTAGGCGTAGAACGAGTTCGCCAATGTTATAAGTTTTGGCCCGCACTTCTCTGTTTTGATACCTTCGAGCCTGTTGTTGATAGAATGCGGAACGGGCTTTGCGACATCACGCTCGTCCTCCAGGGCATCTAAGATGTCCTGCCGATCCAGCTTGGCTTCTCTCTCTTTGTACATACGCACTCTAGGTGAATCATGGATGATATCACAGGGTAGCACTGCCTCTGCGCCGTACACCATAAAAATGGTGTGTATCCAGTTGTGCGATTTGGCGTGGTCCGCAGCCCCCATAATACGGAGTCGAGCTCCTCGACCCAGTGCGTATCTGATTCCTTCAGAGATTGCACTAGTCTGGGTTTAATGCCGCTCATGATAAGATCGTTCTCTTGTTCGACTTGACCGTTTGTTTGGGGGTGATAGACGGAGGCATAATCAAGTTTTATGCCCATTTTACTGCACCAGGTTTTCACCACATCAGCTGTAAAGTTCGAGCCATTATCGGTGATGATGTTGTGGGGGACACCGTAGCGGTGTACGACCTCGGATATAAAGTCTATCACTAGTTCGGATTCAGCCGTCTTAACTGTTTTGGCTTCTATCAATTTGGTGAATTTATCGACCATGACCAACAAATATTTCTTCTTATGGCTTCCTCCTTTAAGGGGTCCAACCATATGGAGCCCCCGGACTGCAAAGGGCCAAGTTATGGGGATTGTTTGGAGGGTGGTGGGCGGCATATGGCTTTGATTTGCAAAAATCTGGCAACCGACGCAGTGTTGGACAAGGTCTTCTGCGTCTGCCCTGGCTGTCGGCCAGTAGAAACCTTTATGGAAGGCCTTGCTTACGAGCGTCTGAGCTACGGCACGGTGGCCGCCAAGTCCGGCATGAATTTCAGCCAAGAGCTGCCGCCCTTCCTCTTCGGAGATGCATCTTTGGAGCACTCCAGTTTGCGCTTTTCTTATAAAGCTCTCCCTCGTGGACTTTGTAGGCTTTAGAGCGCCGCACAATGCAGCGTGCCTCATTTTGGTCCTCCGGGAGTTCCTGCCTATTTAAGTAAGCTAGGAAGGGTTCCGTCCACGGGGCGATGACCCCCATGATCACGTGGGCCGAAGGTGTGATTTCGGTGGCGGAGCCTCCGATTACGTCAGATTGTTCAGGATCTGGGGTTGTATGCGGATCCGGACTAGTATTGCCGGACTCCCCTTCCCATACCACGGATGGCTTGAACAGCCTTTCCAAAAAAATATTTGGTGGGACGGGTCACGTTTAGCGCCGATGCGGGCAAGGATATCCGCCGCTTGATTGTTTTCTCGAACCACATGGTGGAATTCGAGCCCCTCGAATCGAGCTGACATTTTGAGAATGGCATTACGGTAAGCCGCCATTTTCGGGTCCTTAGCGTCAAAGTCTCCATTTATTTGAGATATTGCGAGATTTGAATCCCCGCGTACTTCGAGACGTTGAATGCCCATGGAGATTGCCATCCGAAGACCGTGCAACAGTGCCTCATACATTGCTGTATTGTTTGAATCTGTGTAAAGTATTTGGAGTACGTATTGGAATGTATCTCTGGTGGGGGACATCAGGGCGACGCCAGCCCCTAGACCATCTAGCATCTTAGAGCCATCAAAGTGCATGATCCAATTGGAATACGCGCCGTATTCTTTAGGGAGTTCGGTTCTGTCCATTCGACGATGAAGTCGGCCAGTACTTGCAACTTAATGGCCCATCCTGGTTTGTATGTTATGTCGAAAGGGAGGAGCTCGATAGCCCATTTTGCAATCTGGCCCGTGGCATCGCGGTTATTTATTATGTCATTGAGTGGTACTTCAGAGGCCACCATGATTGAACACTCTTGAAAGTAGTATCGTAGTTTTTGGGATGCCATGAAGACTGCGTATGCTATCTTTTGATAATGTGGGTACCATGACTTGCATGGAGTGAGGACAGTGGATACGTAGTATACCGGCTTTTGTAATGGGAATTAATGTCCATCTGTCTCTCGTTCGACGACAAGCACTGTGCTTACAACCTGGTGTGTTGCAGCTATGTATAGCAGCATGGGTTCGCCGACATTTGGCACTGCCAGAATTGGATTGGTGGCCAAGAGGGCTTTTATTTCCTCCAGCCCAGCCGTAGCCACATCCGTCCACTCAAAGTGTTCGGTGTGTCGAAGAAGGTGATAAAGAGGTAGCGCCTTTTCTCCTAATCGAGAGATAAAGCTGCTTAGGGTGGCCATGCATCCAGTTAGTTTATGGATTTGCTTGAGGTCTGTTGGGGTACCCAACTATGATAGAGCTCGGAATTTAGTTGGGTTTGCTTCGATTCCTCTATTGGAAACAATAAAGCCCAAGAGTTTTCCGGCTGGAACGCCGAAAACGCATTTTTCCGGGTTGAGCTTGATGTCATATGTTCGGAGGTTGTTGAACGTAAGCCTCAAGTCGTCTATTAATGTTTCGACATGTTTGGTTTTGATAACCACATCATCTACGTAAGCCTCCAATGTTTTGCCAATTTGTGTTTCCAGGCATGTCTGAATCATGCGTTGATAGGTTGCACCGGCGTTTTTAAGCCTGAAAAGCATGGTGTTAAAACAGAAGGGACCGTATGGAGTGATAAATGACGTTGCGGCTTGATCGGACTCCGCCATCTTGATTTGGTGGTATCCGGAGTATGCGTCGAGGAAACACAATGAGTCGTGTCCCGCGGTAGTGTCGATAATTTGATCGATGCGAGGGAGGGGGAAGGGGTCCTTAGGGCAAGCCTTATTAAGGTCTTTGAAATCGACGCATAGGCGCCAGGATTTGTCCTTCTTTGGTACCATCACCAGGTTTGCTAGCCAGTCCGGATGATTTATCTCTCTGATGAATCCGGCTTCGAGTAGCTTGGCTAGCTCATCTCCCATGGCTTGTCGCTTGGGTTCTGAAAAGCGCCGAAGAGTCTGTTTGACCGGCTTGTATCCCTTTAGTATGTTTAGGCTATGTTCGGCCAGCCTGCGTGGGATACCTGGCATGTCTGAAGGATGCCAGGCGAAAATGTCCCAATTCTTGTGCAAGAACTCTCGTAGTGCGGCGTCTATTGTGGGGTTCAGTTGTGCCCCAATTGATGCTGTTTTTGTAGGGTCCGTTGGGTGGACCTGGAATTTGACTATTTCGTCTGCTGGTTTGAAAGAGGTGGACTTGGGTCGTTTGTCGAGTATCACATCGTCCCTGTCCACTGCAGAATGCAGCGCAGTTAACTCTTCGGCCGCGAGGGCTTCAGATAATGCCTCCAGGGCTAGTGCGGCAGTTTTATTTTCGGCACGGAGTGCTATGTCCGGATCACTGGCTAGAGTGATGATCCCATTGGGCCCCGGCATCTTGAGCTTCATGTACCCGTAATGGGGTATAGCTTGGAAGCTTGTGAATGCGTCTCGCCCCAAGAGGGCGTTGTATCCACTGCTAAACGGGGCCACTTGGAATGTGATTTCTTAGGACCTATAATTCTCCGGTGTGCCGAATACCACATCCAATGTGATTTTGCCTGCGCATCGTGCCTCCCGACTAGGGATGATTACCCTGAAGGTCGTGCTGCTTTGCTCAATGTGGCTCTTATCTATTTCCATTTTGTTAAGAGTTTCCTCATAGATGAGGTTTAATCCGCTGCCGCCGTCCATCAGCACCTTAGTAAGCTGGAATTCGTCCACTATTGGACTAAGGACCAAAGCGGTGGTGCTCGGACTGTTCAGAATTGAGGTTCATCACTGGCGTTGAAGGTTATGGCCGTATTGTTCCACGGGTTTATTACTGCGACGTGGCAGACTTCGGCGAGGCTGCGGAGCGCTTGCTTGCGCCTGTTATTTGAGGTGAAAGTCTCGAAGACGGTCAGTATTGTATTGTTATTTTCTGCGGGATGGTGCTCTGTGGTATTGTTGATGAGAAAGTCCTCGCCGCTCTTGGCCACCTGCCGGAGTATCCAACATGCTCTAAGGCTGTGTGTTGGTATGGTGTCTGGTGTGCTATGAATTTTGCATGGCCTATTGAGCCATCCCTCCAGTATGGTTCCACGCCCTGTGGAGGGCTTTGGCTTCTTTGTAATTGGGTTGGGTGACTTGCGAGAGCACACCCTTTTAGTTCAGACGAGGGGTTTAGTTAGGGCCGGAGGATCCCAGAATTTTGTTTGGGTCTTCCAGGCGCTTTCCATCGTGCAGTACTTCTGTACTATGGCTGCCAGGTCGGCAAAGTGTGCTATGTCACGGCGACTTATGGCATTGAGAATTCCCTTGTCTGTGCAATTTTTGCAAAAGAATGAGATTGCGTCTTCCTCGTGATAGTCCTTAACCTTGCTCATTACAAGGAGGATTCTGGCCCAGAAGTGGTGTACTGTCTCTTGGGGCTCTTGTCTGATGTGGGAAAGATCGCTTGCATCTGGGTGGGTGGGTGAAATTAAGTCCATGTCCTGACCCAATCTAGAACCCAGGGGCGAAGGAGCTCCTGAGCTTGGCAGCTTGGGCTGCAGGATATTGCCCAATATTTGTGGCCCGCTGCCCGATTCTAAGTTCGGAGCCTGGGCCACGTCCTCCCATAGACGGATATCCGGCTCAGAGAGCTTGGGAACTAGACATAGTTCGTCCTCAAAATAGAGGAAGAATTGTTGTTTTGTTCCTCCACCACCGCTATCTAATGGGTGACCGGCGAAGAGTTAATCTCCCTTAGTTCGGGTTTAAGCCTGATCCAATCATAATCCATAACGACTCCTAGGGCGGCGATGCGATCCAAGAGCTCATTCAAGGAGGAGAGCTCCATTGGATCCATCTGCTCGGTGAATTCCGGGCTGACGCAGAGGTGTTTTTGATGACCTGAGATGTCATCGTTGGCACGGCGGCCGAATGGGCGTCCATGACAAAACCACCCAGCCAGAGAGTTTTGCCTACAGCCAGGGATCCTGCGGAGGTGATGTTATCCTTGACAACGAGGCGATCCATCAAGCCTTATCGGGACGGCACAGTGGAAATCTCAATGAAAGGACCAATGTCAGTGTCAAAACCGGCGGATCTCGGGTAGGGGGTCCCGAACTATGCGTCTAAGGCTAATGGTAACAGGAGGTAGGGGACACGATGTTTTACCCAGGTTCAGGCCCTCTCGATGGAGGTAATACCCTACTTCCTGCTTGATTGATATTGATGATATGAGTATTACAAGAGTTGATCTACCACGAGATCGTAGAGGCTAAACCCTAGAAGCTAGCCTATGATTATGATTGTTGTTCTCCTACGGACTAAACCCTCCGGTTTATATAGACACCGGAGGGGGCTAGGGTTACACAGAGTTAGTTACAGAGAAGGAAATCTACATATCCGAATATCCAAGCTTGCCTTCCACGCAAAGGAGAGTCCCATTCGGACACGGGGCAAAGTCTTCAATCTTGTATCTTCATAGTCCAACAGTCCGGCCAAAGTATATAGTCCGGCTGTCTGAGGACCCCTTAATCCAGGACTCCCTCAACGCCCCTGGTCATCAGATATTTTTCGGAAACCTAAACTGCATCGCTGATATCCAGGGAGACTTGATCTTCCAAGGGTTGGTGGCCTCAACCACAGCTCCAGCCTCAGATCTGGAACTCCTTGTCGAGTCCGAAGACGGGAATTTAGAGCCCGCCGGACTCTTCGCAGCCATAGAGCTCAACACCGGAGATACGGAGGGGATCGCTTCACCGGCCGGCCCGAAATCACTCCCGGCTCCCTCTATCCTCATCGAGCCGAATTCACCTACGTGCACTAGCTCGAAACTCTCGAGGTACGTGTGAAAGTGCGTTAAGTCAACTAGAGGGGGGTGAATAGGCGATTTTTACAAATTCGTCACTGAGGAATTTCAAGGTGAGGAAATTCCTAGTCACGAACTATAAGCAGCAGAATAAGTACTCAGCTATAAGCATAACAGAGCAATAGCATAGTCATCATGATGAAATGAAAGACAGACACAGAGTACAGAAAGTGTAAACACAAGATAAGCAGGCTGAAGACGATGTGACTGAAGAAATTGGATTGAGGAAATATAGAAAGTCTTCATTCAAAGTCTTCAAACAGTATGATCAGATTCATCAACACATGAATGAGGAAATGAAGGGGTTGAGGAAATAGAACCAGTAGCCTTGGTGAACACAATGATTTGGTAGACCAGGTCCAACTACTGTGACAGTTGTACGTCTGGTTGGAGCAGCTGAGTATTTAAACTTGAAGACACACAGTCCCGGACACACAGTCCTCACCGTATTCTCCTTGACCTAAGATCACACAGACCTCGCCCAACACTCATGGTAAGTCTTCACATGTGACTTCCAAACCTCCACATACTAGGTCACTCGGTGATCCACAATTCCTCTTGGATGCTCAGACCATGACGCCTAACTGTTTGGAGGATACACAGTCCTCAAAGGTAACAAGTGTCAGTTCCACATAGGAACAATCTCTTCAGTGATGCTCAATCACTTTGGGTTTGTAGGTTTGGGTTTGGGTTTTGGGTTTTCCTCACTTGATGATTTTCGCTCAAAGTCCTCGGAGGATGGGATGCTCTCAATTGACAAGTGTCAGTTTCTCTCAGAGCAGCCAACCAACTAGTGGTTGTAGGGGGCGGCTATTTATAGCCTAGGGAGCAGCCCGACATGATAAGACATAAATGCCCTTCAATGATATGACCTGTAGGTGGTAGCATATTTTAGACAGCTGGCATGTAGCACAGCAATGGTTGGATTTGAGGTTCGAATTCCTCAGGGCTATCATGTTCGTCACTGTGTAGGCAATCTGCACTGGTGAATTCCTAACTCCTCAGTCAGAACAAATTCCTCAGAGACCAGAAGAACATCGTCTCTGTCACTGAAGAAATTGACTAAACTGATATGAGATTTCCAATGGCTTCACTCGAAAGGATTGGGTAGGTGTAGGATTTGAGATGAGCATCACTTGGAAATTAGTTTCCTTAGTATTACCTCGACCCCCTTTTGACAGTATAGTGTTTCCTATGACTCGGGAAAGAGAAAATGAAACTACGAAAACAAAAGTCTTCACACTTCATGATCCTCGCATGATTATCCAAGTCTTCAAGGTCACACCAATTTCTTCACTTTCAAAGTCTTCAGGAGAACCAAAGTCTTCAGCCAAAGACATTCATTTTTAGGGGTCGACTTTCACTGTAATTATCAAACTCCTCATCGACTTATAGAGCATGTGTACACTCACAGACATATTAGTCCCTTAACCTATAAGTCTTCAATACACCAAAATCGCTAAGGGGCACTAGATGCACTTAAAATATCCCCCTTTTTGGTGATTGATGACAATATAGGTTAAGTTTTCAATGGGTATAAACATATGAATTGGAAGTACTTGATATTGAGGAATTTCATTGCAAGATATAGAAGAACTCCCCCTGAAGATGTGCATAATGAGGAATTTGCTTTTGAAGCAATCCACATTTGAAGAGTAGAATCATGGAGATCTCCCCCTATATCTTGTAATTCATACACGCATTTAACATATCGAATGAAGAATTTGAAATGCATGATGAAATATGGTGACTGATGTAATTCAGCATACGTGCATAGCATATATGAGGAAATAGTATGCAAAAAACAAAGCAAAAGTATCAGGTCACCACCGGACTTAAGTTTACAACTCAATCAACAAACACTTCCGAAGAGCGAGAGTTGCAACTTAATCAAAAAAACGCCCATATAGGTAGACCCGCTTGAAGACTAACTCAAATTTCTCCCCCTTTGTCATCAAATGACCAAAAGGGACGAAAAATGAGGACTAACGCCCCAGAAGAATTTCATCACGAAGTTGATGGAGCGGCGTCGGCATTGTTGGGGTCGGTTGTTGGAGTAGGGCCTGCCGCAATGTCGTCCAAGTCTTCATTTTCATCGGTCTCGCGCGATGAAGAATATGAGCTGGGCAGCAAAGGAGGAACTTTGACCTTCTTGAATTTCTTCGCCGGAGGCTTGCACCAGCTGAAGTCTTGCTTGAAGCCCATCTGCTTGAGATCTTCATCGCTGTAGAGATGAGTCAGAACAGCCCAGGTGCAATCAAAGACTTGATGGAGGTAGTGGTGGTTTTTCTTCACAGAATTGTGTGTAGCAGTCATGTTGTGAAGAATTGAACCAAACTGGCGCTTGACCCATTTATGATTGCGATCGACCTTCTAATGAAGACTGAGGAGAAGCTCGCGATCAGTCATCACCCTTGGAGGTGTGGCTTGATGACTTTGCTTTGAGGCATTGGCGGCAGAATCATGAGTGGCAGAGTCATCATTGGTGGAGTATGAGGCAACTTTGCGGAACTGTGCATCCAATGGACGAATGCCCTCATCAACAATTGCAGTGGCCTTGCCCTTTTCATGAGCTGAGGAAAATGTCCGCTTGAGGACTTCAATAGGGGGCAAGTAACAGCCATGGTTGAGTGTGTCAGCCTTGTAGTTGATTGAAGACCTTGATCTGAGGAATCTCATAATCCAGGGAGCGTAAGGCTTCAATTCAAAGGGAGACAGTGCAACGTTTGCCAGAGTCCTCATGAAGAAGTCATGGTAGTTTACTAGAATATCATGCATTATGTTGAATAGCAAATTCTTCATGATGCCAACAACTTCTTCATCATTCGAGTCATGGCCTTTGATAGGACTCAGTGTCTTAGTCAGAATGCGATAGATAGTCCGAGGAACATACAACAGTTCCTTTACGAGGAATTTGGTCCTTGAGGCTTGACCGGGCTTCAATGGCTTCATCAACACTTGCATGAGATGATCAACCAGCTTAGGTTCATGATAGATAAGTCGAGCACCTTCTAGGGGAGGACTGACAGGCAGGGCATGAAGCAATTCAGAGGTCAGTGCTTTAAAGTGAGTGTTTTCTATCATCTAGTCCAACATCCAAGAGTTCACATTGTCAGCATTTCCAGTGATGTGCAGCGTCGCATAAAACTGAAGAATGAGTTCTCCGTTCCAATCACAGATGCCGGTGCAAAACTTGAGCAATCCAGCATCATGAATAACACTAAGGACAGGTGTGAAGCACGGCAGCGATTCCATATCCACATGAGGAATGTGCTCATGTTCGAAGACTTTGTCCTTATTGAAAAGCAGTGAAGAATAGAAGTTTGCTTGGCTGGCAGTCCAGAAACGCTTCCTTCTAAGACGAGAAGCATCATAAGGGTTGTAGTCGGTGAAGAACACATGCTCGTGGAAGAAGTCATCAGCCTTGAATTTTGGCGTCTTCGAGAATGGATTCTTCGGCTTCGGCTGAGGAGTATCAGTCAATTGCAGCACAATCTCAGGAATCTCAATCTCTGGAGCCACAGGCTGAGGAATTTATGTTTCTGCTTCAGCAGCAGCATGGGTCTCCATTTCTTCAGCAGCTTTGTCATCAGCACTAGTGGCTGGAATTTCTTCAGGAATGGAAGGGGCAGTATGAATTTCATCAGAGCCCATCTGAACTTCTGTAGAGACTGGGGACTGAGTTGAAGCGGTGTGAACAGAGGAGAGTTAGGGTGCTGACTGTCCCAAAAGTCATCATTCATCACAGGTGTGGTGCTCCCAATGTCCACATCTTCATCTTCTTCCATTTCTTCAATGTCTGCCTCTTCAGCTGCGAACTGAGGCATTGGTGATGATACCAGGGGGGTTGAAGTGATAGTGTCCACTTCAATTTCTTCATCCATATGCTTTGTCGAAGCAGCAGAAGGATTTTCTTCATCCGATTCATCCAGAATCTCATAATATTCACCAAAAGGAATGAGTTCCTTTGATGGCATGCTTGAGAGAGGAACAACATCAATTGGATTCTCAAGTGAGCTTGTCAAAATCTTCGCCTTCTTGGGTGCAGAAGATTCTGATGAAGCAGATGCTTTCCTTTTCTTCAGAGCAGCTCGCTCTATAGCCTTTGTTTTCTTCACTTCCAGAGCAGAAGGAAGAACTGGGCTTGGTGTTGGTGCAGGAGGAGCAGAGGAAATTGGAGCAATTTCTTCAGGCACAACTGATGTAGTTGTCCTATTTTGTTTAGCTTCTTCAGGCGCAGCTTCAGATGCTTCAGCTAGCTTGACTTGTTCTTCAGGCTCAACACTAGTGGTTGCCTTGGCAGTTTCTTCAGCGGCTGGTATTTCTTCAGCCCTGGTACTTGCAATTTCATCAGCAGCCTGATTTTCATCAGCGGTGCTGGCATGTTCTTTAGTCGGCTGGGCAGATGCTTCACCCAGAGGAATTTCAATGTGCGTTGGATCAACAACATTGGAAGTGAATTTATTCGCCATTTTGACAAATCTGACTTTGGCTCCCAGCCATTCTGCCTTGTAGGCGTCAAATTCATCACTGAGCTTCTTGATCTCAGATTGCATAGCGACGAGTTGTTCAGGTGATAGCCTCAGGACGTTGTCCTTTAGAAAGTGTTGTTTCTTGTACTGGGATTTCTTTGTAGTCCTGGTTTGATCATATTTCCATTTTTCTTCAGCGATGAACGCCGTCAACATGCGACTTTATCCAGGAGTGAGGTCTAGCTCTGGCAAAGGAGTGTTCGGGTCATTGTGCCAGAGGTCAATGAAATCTAGGATCTTCTTCGGATCCAATAGAAGAGGCACAACACTTTCCTTGGCTCTAGCGGCCCTTTGATGTCTATCTTCGATGAGTTTGGCTAATTCTTCATCATAAGTTGGTTCTTGGAAGGCAACTTGTTTCTTGTGAGGACTTGGTCTAGTGTCGCGTCCTACAGTTGCCTTGGTCTTCAGCAGAGTGGGGCTTTCTGAAGACAGATGAGAAACTGAAGAACTTGCAGAAGCTCCTGAGGCAATTGAAATGCATGTGGTCCTTTGGCAAGTGGCGAGATGCATAGGTGCTAAGGACTTTGCCGAAGGAGCTGAGGGTTTTGCAACCGGAGGAACTAGAGCAGCTTGAGGTATTTGCCGTGAGGGCACTCATGAGCTTGGTCGTGAGGACATTGCTGAGGTTTGAGGTTTGCAGGCAGGCTTCTTGGGCATAGCCTTCTTGCTTGTGGTGGCCTCAGCAGCGGCAGCAGCACAATCTTCATTGAATTTCTTCACTGCTTCCTTGGCCTGCTTGGCCAACTTGGCTTGCCGCTTGGCCCATTCATCGTCATAACCCTCACCACGTTTGATGCTTGTGGGGTCAGCTCTTTGGCCAGGTGCCAACGGAGGTCTTGGGCAATGAGGGTTTAGAGCGAATTTCTTCATATAATTTGGAGTAACATATCTGTACTCCCTCCATTCCCATGCCCATATTCGTTCAATTTTCTGTATGTGCACCTTGCGCTCATTCTTGGTTTCCTTCCCATGAGTTGCCTCATCAGGTGTGCAGTACCCTGCATAAATGTCAGCAGGGATCTCAAAAGGAGTGTTGACTTCCAGTTTCTTTCCTTCATCTGAGGTCTTTTGCTATCTGCCATTTTCTTCAGCTAAGGAATTTGAACTATTGAGTTCAATGAGGAAGTATGCAGCTTTTCTTCAAGGAACGCTGCAAACGAGTTAAGTTGATGAGAACCTAGTGATTCAGCAGCACACATGTGTACCTATGAACAGAGTATAGGTGCGAAGAATTTGGAGAGGTCATATGCGTGATGTCTACTACACAACCTTCTTCTTGTAGACGTTGTTGGGCCTGCAAGTGCACAGGTTTGTAGGACAGTAGCAAATTTCCCTCAAGTGGATGACCTAAGGTTTATCAATCCGTGGGAGGCATAGGATGAAGATGGTCTCTCTCAAACAACCCTGCAACCAAATAACAAAGAGTCTCTTGTGTCCCCAACACACCCAATACAATGGTAAATTGTATAGGTGCACTAGTTTGGCGAAGAGATGGTGATACAAGTGCAATATGGATGGTAGATATAGGTTTTTGTAATCTGAAAATATAAAAACAGTAAGGTAACTAATGATAAAAGTGAGTGTAAACGGTATTGCAATGGTAGGAAACAAGGCCTAGGGTTCATAATTTCACTAGTGCAAGTTCTCTCAACAATAATAACATAGATAGATCATATAACAAGCCCTCAACATGCAAAAAAAGAGTCACTCCAAAGCCACTAATATCGGAGAACAAACGTAGAGATTATGGTACGGTACGAAACCACCTCAAAGTTATTCTTTTGGATCAATCTATGCAAGAGTTCATACTAGAATAACACCTTAAGACACAAATCAACCAAAACCCTAATGTCACCTAGAAACTCCATTGTCACCTCAACTATCCATGGGCATTATTATACGATATGCATCACACAATCTCAGATTCATCCAACCAACACAAAGTACTTCAAAGAGTGCCCCAAAGTTTCTACCGGAGAGTCGAGAAAACGCGTGCCAACCCCTATGCATAGGTTCATGGGCGGAACCCGCAAGTTGGTCACAAAAACATACATCAAGAGACACGTGATATCCCATTGTCACCACAGATAAACACGGCAAGACATACATCAAGTGTTCTCATCATAAAGACGCAATCCAATAAGATAACTTCAAGAGGGAAACTCAATTCATCACAAGAGAGTAGAGGGGGGAGAAACATCATAAGATCCAACTATGATAGCAAAGCTCGCGATACATCAAGATCGGGCCATAGAGAGAACACGAGAGAGAGAGAGAGATCAAACACATAGCTACTAGTACATACCCTCAGCCCCGAGGGTGAACTACTCCCTCCTCGTCATGGAGAGCGCCGGGATGATGAAGATGGCCACCGGTGATGGGTTCCCCCTTTGGCAGGGTGCCGGAACGGGCTCCCGAGAGGTTTTTGGTGGCTACAGAGGCTTGCGGCAGCGAAACTCCCGATCTATCTTGATTTTCGACGTTTTTAGGGTACGTAGGCATATATAGGCGAAAGAAGTCGGTCGGGAGGTGCTCGAGGGGCCCATGAGACAGGGGGCGCGCCCTCCTATCTCGTGGCTGCCTCGAGTATCTTCTGACGTGAACTCCAAGTCTCCAGGATCATATTCTTCCAAAAAATCACACTGCCGAAGGTTTCATTCCATTTGGACTCCGTTTGATATTCCTTTTCTTCGAAATACTGAAACAGGCAATAAAACAGCAATATGGGATGGGCCTCCGGTTAGTAGGTTAGTCCCAAAAATGATATAAATATGTAAAATAAAGCCCATAAACATCCAAAAGGGGTAATATAATAGCATGGAACAATCAAAAACTATAGATACGTCGGAGACGTATCAAGCATCCCCAAGCTTAATTCATGCTCATCCTCGAGTAGGTAAATGATAAAAACAGAATTTTTGATGTGGAATGCTACCTAGCATAATTCTCAATGTAATTTTCTTTATTGTGGCATGAATGTTCAGATCCAAATGATTCAAAATAAAAGTTCATATTAACATGAAAATGGTGATACTTCAAGCATACTAATCAAAGTAATCATGTCTTCTCAAAATAACATGGCCAAAGAAAGTTATCCCTACAAAATTATATAGTCTGGCTGTTGCTCTATCTTCATCAAACAAAGTATTTAATCATGCACAACCCCGATGACAAGCCAAGCAATTGTTTCATACTTTAATAATCTCAAACTCTTTCAACTTTCACGCAATACATGAGCATGAGCCATGGACATAGCACTATATGTGGAATAGAATGGTGGTTGTGGAGAAGACAAAAAACGGAGAAGATAGTCTCACATCAACTACGCGTATCAATGGGCTATGGAGATGCCCATTAATAGATATCAATGTGAGTGAGTAGGGATTGCCATGCAACAGATGCACTAGAGCTATAAATATATGAAAGCTCAACAAAAGAAACTAAGTGGGTGTGCATCCAACTCGCTTGCTCACGAAGACCTAGGGCACTTTTGAGGAAGCCCATCATTGGAATATACAAGCCAAGTTCTATAATGAAAAATCCCCACTAGTATATGAAAGTGACAACATATGAGACTCTCTATCATGAAGATCATGGAGCTATTTTGAAGCACAAGTGTTGAAAAAGAGATAGTAGCATTGTCCCTTCTCTCTTTTTCTCTCATTTTATCCCCCCCCCTTTTTTATTTTTCTTTTCTTTTTTTTCTTTGGCCTTCTTTTTTCTTTTTGGCCTTTCTCTTTTTTTTTAAAGTCCGAAGTCTCATCCCGACTTGTGGGGGAATCATAGTCTCCATCATCCTTTCCTCGCTGGGACAATGCTCTAATAATGAAGATCATCACACTTTTATGGATTTACAACTCAAGAATTACAACTCAAAGCTAGAACAAGATATGACTCTATATGAATGCCTCTGGCGGTGTACCGGGATATGCAATGAATCAAGAGCGACATGTATGAAAATTACGAAAGTGGCCTTGCCACAAATACGATGTCAACTACATGATCATGCAAAGAGCAATATGACAAAAGTAATGCGTGTCATATGAACGGAACAGTAGAAAGTTGCATGGCGATATATCTCGGAATGGCTATGGAAATGCCATAATAGGTAGGTATGGTGGCTGTTTTGAGGAAGGTAATGGTGGGTGTATGGTACCGGCGAAAGTTGCTCGGCACAAGAGAGGCTAGCAATGGTGGAAGGGTGAGGTGCGTATAATCCATGGACTCAACATTAGTCAAAAGAACTCATGTACTTATTTCAAAAATCTAGAAGTCATCAAAAACCAAAGCACTACGCGCATGCTCCTAGGGGGATAGATTGGTAGGAAAATACCATCGCTCGTCCCCGACCGCCACTCATAAGGAAGACAATCAATAAATAAAATTGTGCTCCAACTTCATCACAAAGCGGTTCACCATACGTGCATGCTACGGGAATCACAACCCTCGACACAAGTATTTTTCATAATCACCTCAACTAGCATGACTCTAATATCACTACCTCCATATCTCAAACAATTATCAAGCATCATATTGATCATAGCATCCAATTCTTTTCTATGATAGTTTTTATTATACCCAACTTGGATGCTCATAATTCTAGGACCAACTTTGTAACCATAGCAAATACCATGCTGTTCTAAAAGACTCTCAAACTAATATAAGTGAAGCATGAGAGACTAGAAATTTCTACAAAACATAACCACGGCCGTGCTCTAAAAGATATAAGTGATGCACTAGAGCAAATGACAAACTACTCCGAAAGATATAAGTGAAGATCAATGAGTAGTCGAATAATTGTGCAACTATGTGAAGACTCTCTAACATTAAGTAATTTCAGATCTTGGTATTGTATTCAAACATCAAGCAAAACAAAATAAAATGACATTGCAAGGATAGCACAACTCATGTGAAGAAGCAAAAACTTAGGCTCAACTGATACTAACCGATAGTTGTTGGAGAAGAAAGGTGGGATGCCTACCGGGGCATCCCCAAGCTTAGATGCTTGAGACTTCTTGAAATATTATCTTGGGGTGCCTTGGGCATCCCCAATCTTGAACTTTTGTTTCTCCTTAATTCCTCTCATATCATGGTTTCTCTATTTCTCAAAAGCTTCGTCCACAACAAACTCAACAAGAACTCGTGAGATAGGTTAGTATAAACCAATGCAAAACCCTATCATTTTCTACTGTAACAAATCACTAAAATTATTATTCAACATTGCATACTAAATGCCTCTTCATATTTAATACTCCTATCCTAAAATAGAATCATTAAACAAGCAAACATATGCAAACAATGCAACCATAAGAGCAATCTATCAAAACAGTACAGTCTGTAAAGAATGCAAGATTCATCATACTTCCCTAACTCCAAAAATTATGAAATAAAATTACCACTGTAGTAAATTTATCATATCTAAATATTCAAAAAGTTTCAACATTATATCATGCTCTGACTTTTCTATGGAATTTTTTCAACAGCGGTAAACTTCCTGTTTTCAAACAGCAACATGTATACTAGCAAAATAAGCATGGCAAAGGCTATACTTGACATTTTTATTGAAAATAAAGATGCAAAACATTATTCTAAATAACATCAAGCAAATAATAACAAGATAAAATGACGCTCCAAGCAAAACACATATCATGTGGCGAATAAAAATATAGCTCCAAGTAAAGTTACCGATGAACGAAGACGAAAGAGGGGATGCCTTCCGGGGCATCCCCAAGATTAGGCTCTTGGTTGTCCTTGAATATTACCTTGGGGTGCCTTGGGAATCCCCAAGCTTAGGCTCTTGCCACTCCTTATTCCATAGTCCATCGAATCTTTACCCAAAACTTGAAAACACCACAACACAAAATTCAACAGAAAACTCGTAAGCTCTGTTAGTATAAGAAAATAAAACAACCACTTAGGTACTGTAATGAACTCATTCTAAATTCATATTTGTGTAATATCCACTGTATTCCAACTTATCTATGGTTCATACCTTCTGATACTACTCATAGATACATCAAAAATAAGCAAACAACGCATAGAAAACAGAATCTGTCAAAAACATAACAGTCTGTAGTAATCTGTATCAAACGTATACTTCTGAAACTCCAAACATCCTAACAAATTAGGAAGTCCTAAGAAATTCGTGTACCAATCCAGAGCAAAAATTATCAGATCATAAGCACGTTTCTGTGAATTAACAAAACTAATTTATTGGGTGCAAAAGTTTCTGATTTTCAGCAAGATCAACACAACTATCACCATAAGCTATCCTAAAGGTCTTACTTGGCATTTTATTGGAAAAAAAGCTATAAAACATGATTACTACAGTAGCATAATCATGTGAACACATAAAAACAGTAAGGATAAATATTGGGTTGTCTCCCAACAAGTGCTTTTCTTTAATGCCTTTCTAGCTAGGCATGATGATGACAATGATGCTCACATAAAAGATAAGAATTGAAACATAATGGGAGCATCATGAATCATATGACTAGCACATTTAAGTCCAACCCACTTCCTATGCATAGGTATTTTGTAAGCAAACAACTTATGGGAACAACAATCAACTAGCATAGGAAGGTAAAACAAGCATAACTTCAAGATTTTAAGCGCATAGAGAGGAAACTTGACATTATTGCAATTCCTACAAGCAGATATTACTCCCTCATAATAATTTTCAGTAGCATCATGAATGAATTCAACAATATAACCAGCACCTAAAGCATTCTTTTCATGATCTACGAGCATAGAAAATTTACTACTCTCCACATAAGCAAAATTCTTCTCATTCGGAATAGTGGGAGTATCATAAGAGACTTGAACACTAAAAATTGTTTCCACATTAAAAGAGTAATGTTCAGAAAAAGGGTAATCGTAATCATGACAAGATTTGTAAATATAATCATCACTACTTTTTATAGCAAAAGTTTCATCACAATAATCATCATAAGTAGCAACTCCGTTCTCATCATAATCGATTGAAACCTCTCCTAAGATAGTGGAATCACTAAATAAAGTTGACACTCTTCCAAATCCACTTTGGTATTCATCACAATAAAATTCAACATCCTCCAAAATAGTGGGATCACTACTTCCTAAAGTTGACTCTCTTCCAAACCCACTTTCATCAATATAATCATCATAGGTAGGAGGCATGCTATCATCATAACAACTTTGCATATCAAAACTTGGGATGCTAAAAATATCATCTTCACTAAATGTAGCACCCCCAAGCTTGGGACAAACATTAATTACAGCAAATATATTTTCAAATGTTTCATTCTCATCAAACATAGCTTCCCCAAGCTTGGGCCCTTTCATATCATAAGCATAATCACTCTCATCATTAAAAATATTGATAGCACCAATAGTATAGCAATTATCATCATCACAATGAGTAGTAGGAGCAACATCATTTGGGAGTGATACCTTTCTACCTTTGTTGCTCCTTCTTTTCTTTTTCTTCTTCACATTATGTGTGGTTTCAACCTTCCTTTTTGAACTCCTTATTGACGAGATTGGTTGAATAGAAAGCTCCTCCTCGTTACCTGATTCATCATAAGAAATAATAGGAGGATATTGGGAAGTCTCTTCCCTTTCAATAGTATTCTCATCATCTTCTATTTGCTTTCTTTTCTTTAGGTAATTGGCAATATAAGGATTTTCAATGCAATTCACCGCACAATACAAATAAATCTTCTCTAGATCAATATCAAGGAATTTCTTATGGGCAAATTCTGGAAGGTCCTTGAGTAAACGTTTCAATTCTTCATAACCCAAAAGCAAACTAAGTTCATTGTAATGAGCAAGGGAGATCAAATCATAAGAATTTTTGGACACGATTCGATCATGAAACAATTTGCATAGGAGATGTAAATAACCATGTTCATTGCAAAGTTCACAAGTACGGCAAAGGAAATTCAAATTTTCAGCACTCACATTTAGCCTTTCTTGCAACCATTTAGTTTCTAAATGCTTATGCCTCTTGCAATATATATCTTCTCTATTTGGTGTGTTCATGCAAACATGCACTCCACAAAAGTTGACATGCTCATAAGATATATTTTCATCATGACTAGAGCAATCATCATTAGTACTATGGATACTCAAGGAGTTTATACTAACAACATTGCAATCATGCACATCATTCAAAATTCAGTACCAAGCATTTTAATGCACTCTTCTTCTAGCACTTGAGCACAATTTTCCTTTCCATCAAACTCACAAAAGATATTAAAAAGACGAAGCATATGAGACAAACTTAACTCCTCTTTTTGTAGTTTTTTTAATAAACTAAACTAGTGATAAAAAAAGAAACAAAAAGATTCGATTGCAAGATCTAAAGATATACCTTCAAGCACTCACCTCCCCGGCAACGGCGCCAGAAAAGAGCTTGATGTCTACTACACAACCTTCTTCTTGTAGACGTTGTTGGGCCTCCAAGTGCACAGGTTTGTAGGACAGTAGCAAATTTCCCTCAAGTGGATGACCTAAGGTTTATCAATCCGTGGGAGGCGTAGGATGAAGATGGTATCTCTCAAACAACCCTGCAACCAAATAACAAAGAGTCTCTTGTGTCCCCAACACACCCAATACAATGGTAAATTTTATAGGTGCACTAGTTCGGCGAAGAGATGGTGATACAAGTGCAATATGGATGGTAGATATAGGTTTTTGTAATCTGAAAATATAAAAATAGTAAGGTAACTAATGATAAAAATGAGCGTAAACGGTATTGCAATGGTAGGAAACAAGGCCTAGGGTTCATACTTTCACTAGTGCAAGTTCTCTCAACAATAATAACATAGATAGATCATATAACAAGGCCTCAACATGCAACAAAGAGTCACTCCAAAGCCACTAATATCGGAGAACAAATGTAGAGATTATGGTAGGGTACGAAACCACCTCAAAGTTATTCTTTCGGATCAATCTATGCAAGAGTTCGTACTAGAATAACACCTTAAGACACAAATCAACCAAAACCCTAATGTCACCTAGATACTCCATTGTCACCTCAAGTATCCGTGGGTATGATTATACGATATGCATAACACAATATCAGATTCATTCAACCAACACAAAGTACTTCAAAGAGTGCCCCAAAGTTTCTACCGGGGAGTCAAGAAAACGTGTGCCAACCCCTATGCATAGGTTCATGGGCGGAACCCGCAAGTTGGTCACCAAAACATACATCAAGTGGCACGTGATATCCCATTGTCACCACAGATAAACACGGCAAGACATACATCAAGTGTTCTCATCATAAAGACTCAATCCAAAAAGATAACTTCAAGAGGGAAACTCAATTCATCACAAGAGAGTAGAGGGGGGAGAAACATCATAAGATCCAACTATAATAGCAAAGCTCGTGATACATCAAGATCGTGCCATAGAGAGAACACGAGAGAGAGAGAGAGAGAGATCAAACAAATAGCTACTGGTACATACCCTCACCCCCGAGGGTGAACTACTCCCTCCTCGTCATGGAGAGCGCCGGGATGATGAAGATGGCCACCGGGGATGGGTTCCCCCTCCGGCAGGGTGCCGGAATGGGCTCCCAAGAGGTTTTTGGTGGCTACAGAGGCTTGCGGCGGCGTAACTCCCGATCTATCTTTATTTTCGACGTTTTTAGGGTACGTAGGCATATATAGGCGAAAGAAGTCGGTCGGGAGGTGCTCGAGGGGCCCACAAGACAGGGGGGCGCACCCTACAGGGGGGGCGCGCCCTCCTATCTCGTGGCTGCCTCGATTATCTTCTGACGTGAACTCCAAGTCTCCAGGATCATATTCTTCCAAAAAATCATGCTGCCAAAGGTTTCATTCCATTTGGACTCCGTTTGATATTCCTTTTCTTCGAAATACTGAAACAGGCAATAAAACAGCAATATGGGTTGGGCCTCCGGTTAGTAGGTTAGTCCCAAAAATGATATCAAAATAAAGCCCATAAACATCCAAAAGGGGTAATATAATAGCATGGAACAATCAAAAATTATAGATACGTTGGAGACGTATCAATGCGTTCTCAGAAGTTTTTGCAAAACGGAACAAGTTTGAGGAAATTGACCAGATGAGTCTTGAAGAATTTCACTAAGCGTTCTTTGACTTAGGTTTCAGAGTTGTGTGGATTGTGAGATTCACACAATTGAGGAACCATGAAGAAAAACGTCATCTGGAGAAACCGATCAAGAACAGATGATTGTGCGAGGTGTTTAGAGTGTGGAAGTTGAAGAATAAACACCTTTTGAAGATTTGATGAAAATCATCAGTAGTAACAAAGGCAGTAAAAGTAACTTTTAATTACCCTTGACAAAGAACACGATGAACTGGGAGAGTAGATTTAGAAGTTCGTCTGTCCAGATCTTCCACGCCCTAACTTGGCAGAGGAAGATGGCTACGGCGGCGGCGGAGAGAAGATGTCCGCGGCCGGCGCGAGTACGACGACGATGAGGTCGAGGCAGTGAAGCTCTTCCTCACCGGCGACGATGAAGGTAGCGACGGTGCTAGGGCTTGAGAGCTCGAGTGAGGGGAGTGAGATCGAGCGGGGTAAATGCAGTCTGAGGAGGGTGAGGGGTAGTTATAGCCGCAGTGAAAAACTGCTCGCCTGAGGAAAATGGACAAATGTGCCCTTGACCCTTCTCATCCTAGCGACATGTGTCACCCACGTACAGTGTGGTGGATATCGTGTAAGATCGTGGGTGAATAGATAACTAGTATCATGGGAAGTGTAACGGTTTGAGCGGCAAAAGCCGAAAATTCAGATAAGAATATTTTAAAGTTTCGTTCGCAATTTCTTCAGCTGACAAGGACACGGTGAATATTTTGAACGGGTTTCAAATAGAATGCACATGAAGAATTTGTGAACATACTGGGTTGAGTTTAGCATAGAGGGGGAAAGGGTCCGATCACATTCACTTAGCAGAAATATCAACTTGAAGAATTAGCAATAAGTGAATGTTGTAGAGGACATAAACTCAAGTATATATATAGTCAATGAGGAATAACAACGAAAAGAGTGAAGACAATGCAAAGTTGAAGAATTTGAGAAACTAAGGAATTTCAAAAATGAAGAAAAACTCAAATTGAAGATTTTCAATTGGTTGGTGGCGTATCCTACCATATAAGAATGATGATTTCAGACAGCACGTACAATTGTCGTAGGGTTCTGAGAATCAAATTCTTCATTAATTTCTTCACACTTAGATGGTTAGTCTTCATTGATTGAAGAAAAACATTACTTCATGCATTGCACATCTAAGTCATCAAGTTTGCATAAGTGTTAGGATGAGTGTCCTTTTCAAAGAACATTCGAAGATTCTAAGATATTTAGCTCACACCGCAACTTGCTAAATCTCTTCTCATCCAAGGGCTTTGTGAAGATATCGGCCAGCTGGCTTCAGTACTTGCGTGGTCGATGGAGATATCGCCCTTCAACACATGGTCACTAAGAAAATGATGACGAATCTGGATGTGCTTTGTCTTCAAGTGCTGAACTGGGTTGTGAGCAATCTTGATAGCAGTCTCATTGTCGCAGTAGAGTGGCACATTCTTCACATTGGTGCCATATTCCTTGAGGGTTTGATTCATCCATAGCAATTGAGCACAGCAAGATCCAACAGCAATGTACTCAGCTTCAGCAATAGAGAGTGATACGCAGTTCTGCTTCTTCGAGGACTAACATACCAAGGATCATCTGAGGAAATGACATGTGCCTGATGTTGACTTGTGGTCCACCCGATCACCAACATAGTCAGAGTCTGAATATCCAATGAGATCAAAGGAAAAGCCCTTGGGATGTCATAATCCAAGTGTTGGTGTGTGAGCTAGATATCGAAGAATATGCTTCACAGCCTTATGGTGTGATTCCTTCTATGTAGCTTGAAATCGGTAACACATGCAAACACTAAGCATAATATCCGGCCTAGATGCACATAGGTACAATAAAGAGCCAATCATGGAGCGGTATACCTTTTGATCAAAGTCTTTACCATTTTCATCAGTGAATAGATGGCCATTTGTGGGCATAGGGATTTTAACTCCTTTGCAATCTTGCATGCCGAATTTCCTAAACACATCCTTGAGGTATTTCTCCTGAGATATGAATATGCCATTGTATTGTTGACGTATTTGAAGACCTAAAAAGAATTTCAATTCTCCCATCATAGACATTTGATATTCTTCACTCATCATATAGGCAAATTCGTCAATGTAACGTTGGTTAGTACAGCCAAAGATAATATCATCAACCTATATTTGGCACACGAATAATTCATCATCATATGCTTTGGTGAAATGAGTTGGATCAACTGAACCGGGTTTCAAGCCTTTCTTCATGAGGAATTCCTTCAGTGTGTCATACCATGCCTGGGGTGCTTGCTTGAGGCCATAGAGGGCCTTGTTGAGTCTGTAGACATGATTTGGAAATTTTGGATCCTCAAAACCTGGTGGTTGAGCAACATATACTTCTTCCTCAAGCTTACCATTGAGGAATGCACTTTTCACATCCATTTGATGTAAGATGATATTATGATGGTTAGCGTAAGCAAGCAATATGCTAATAGCCTCAAGTCTAGCAACAGGTACAAAAGTTTCATCGAAATCAATTCCTTCAACCTGTGTGTATCCTTGAGCTACAAGACTAGCCTTATTCCTCACCACAAGGCCATTTTCATCTTGTTTGTTGCGGTAGATCCATTTGGTACTGATGATGTTGTGCTTGCGTGGGTCTGGTCGCTTGACAAGCTCCCAGACATTGTTAAGCTCGAATTGATGCAATTCATCTTGCATGGCTTGAATCCACTCAGATTCCATGAATGCTTCATCAACTTTCGTGGGTTCTGTGATAGAGACAAATGCAAAATGCCCACAAAATTAGATAAATGTGAAGCTTTTAAGCGCGTGAGAGGACGTGGTGCATTGATGTCATCGATGATCTTCTCGGTCTGCACTTCATTTGCAATGCGAGGATGTGCGAGTTGACGACTTTGCTTAGGCCCATCAATTTCTTCAGGACCAGTTTCTTCAGCAGCACCAGTGTGATTTTCTTCATGATCCGGAATGACTTCTTCAGCAGATTCTTCTGTAGGGATGATATCCTTAGTGGCTTTGAACTTGATGAATTCCTTAGGTGACATTTCATCTAGCACAGGTGGTAGGTGCTCTCTTTGCGAGCCATTAGTTTCATCGAACCGCACATCTACAGTTTCAACAATCTTGTGATGATTGATGTTGAAGACTCTGTAGGTGTCCGAGTCCTTTCCGTAACCAAGCATAAAACCCTCATGTGCTTTCGGTGCAAATTTAGAGTGATGGTGAGGATCTCTAATCCAACATTTAGCACCAAAGACTTTGAAATAACTTACATTGGGTTTCTTGTCAGTGAGGAGTTCATATGAGGTCTTTTTGAAGAATTTGTGAAGATATACCCTGTTGATGATGTGGCACGCAGTATCAATGGCTTCAGGCTAAAAGCGTTGAGGTGTCTTGTATTCATCAAGCATGGTGCAAGACATCTCAACAAGAGTTCTGTTCTTGCGCTCCATGATGCCATTCTACTGAGGATTATAGGGAGCAGACAACTCGTTAGTAATACCAAGTATATCAAGATATTCATCGAGGCTAGTGTTCTTGAACTATGTTCCATTATCACTCCTAATATGCTTGATCTTCACATCAAAGTTAGTAGTAGCTCTTGAGGAAAATCGTCTGAAGACTTCCTGCACTTCATTTTTGTAAGTGATGATATGCACCCATGTGTAATGAGAATAGTCATCGACTATGACAAAGCCATATAGTGATGCAGAACTAGAGAACGTGACATAATGAGTAGGGACAAAGATATCCATATGAAGTAATTCAAAGGGACGAGAAGTGGTCATGATAGTCTTCGAGGGATGCTTGGCTTTGGTGATCTTCCCAGCCTAACAAGCCCACAAAGATGATCTTTGAGGAATTTGACACCCTCGATGCCAATGACATGCTTCTTCTTCGCGAGTTTATGCAAGTTCCTCATCCCAGCATGACCAAGTCGTCGATGCCATAGCCAGCATTCTGAAGCTTTTGCAAGTAGACATGTGGCAGACTGTGGTCCTGCAGAGAAATCAACAATATACAAGTCTCCTTTCCAAAAGCATTTGAAGACTTTGGAATTGTCAGATTCCATCAGCACAATGCAACGATATTTGCTAAAGACGACAACCATATCAAGATCACAAAGCATTGAGACAGACATGAGGTTGAATCCTAAGGACTTGACAAGCATGACTTTGTCCATGTGTCCATCCTTTGAGATTGCAACCTTACCTAGACCCAATACCTTGCTTTTGCCTTTGTCAACGTAGGTGATATGCTTCAGATGAGATGGTGACAAATCAGTGTCCATCAACAAGTTCCTATCACCGGTCATGTGATTTGTACATCCACTATCGAGGACCCACTCGGTAGCTTTAAGTTGTGCATCCTGCAGATGAATTGGTGCAACTTACAAACCCATATACTTCATCAGTGAAGAATATGATATCAATTTCATCAACAGTAATAGACATAGTAATATGAGGACGTGAGAAATGAGTGATTCATTTCTTCATGATTAGCTTGCGTCCATTCAAGCACATTCAGATCTCCAACAACTTCTTCAGACGATCAAGTTTGTCTAGAGACCTAACCCTACATAAGAGATTAGTTCTTTTTCTTCACTGTCAGTGTCAAAACCGGCGGATCTCGGGTAGGGGGTCCCGATCTGTGCGCCTAAGGCTAATGGTAACAGGAGGCAGGGGACACGATGTTTTACCCAGGTTCGGGCCCTCTCGATGGAGGTAATACCCTACTTCCTGCTTGATGGATCCTGATGATATGAGTATTACAAGAGTTGATCTACCACGAGATCGTAGAGGCTAAACCCTAGAAGCTATCCTATGATTCTGATTGTCCTCGTCCTACGGACTAAACCCTCCGGTTTATATAGAAACCGGAGGGGGCTAGGGTTACACAGAGTCGGTAACAAAGAAGGAGATCTAACATTCGGATTGCCAAACTTGTCTTCCACACAAAGGAGAGTCCCATCCGGACATGGGACAAAGTCTTCAGTCTTTTATCTTCACGGTCCAACAGTCCGGCCAAAGTACATAGTCCGGCTGTCCGGATACCCCCTAATCCAGGTCTCCCTCAGTAGCCCCTGAACCAGCCTTTAATGACGATGAGTCCGGCGCGCATATTGTGTTCGGCATTGCAAGGCGGGTTTCGTCTCCGAATCCAAAGTACCTGTTGTAACAAACAGTGTCCGGCTTCCCATCAATGTTGTACTCCTCGGCTTCTATGCTTCAATAATGGCCATCTCCATGTGTCGAGCGAATACGAGGAGCCGGAGCATTTTTACATTTGCCACCCCGACCCTATAGGCAAACCGTCTATTTGAAGAGACGGGGATCCTCAGATCCAAATCTCACCTTCTTCCCTTGAGCAAACATTCAACAGAGCGCATCCGGAAAAAACCATTCCATCATGGCCAGTCGCCGCAGCTCCTCCTCTCGCTCCCTTTGCTCTAAGCCAGGCGATTGGGAAGAATGTTCTGTCCCCCACAACCATTTGGTAGAGTTGCAGACCCAAGGGTTTCTTCCACCGGCATACATGGTCCCCGTCCGAGCCGGACTAGCCACCTACAATGGCTGGGCGCAAGCGGAGAGATCCCCTAACGCATCTCAGGGGGAGCGAGTATGCCTCATCCCATATTTGCTAAGAGGCATCGGGTTTCCAATCCACCCATTCCTTTGCGGGCTCCTGGAGTTCTATGGGCTCTAGTTGCACAACTTTACCCCCTCCTCCGTGCTGCACATCGCAGGATATGTTGCCCTTTGTGAATTATTCTTGGGCTGCGAGGCTCACTTCGAGTTATGGAAGAAGTTATTCTGCCTCGTTCCTCGCAATCAGGGGGAATCTATATATCAAGTGGGCGGAGCCGAAATATGGCGCGTCGCCTAGACCGGATACCTGTCCGGCACTCCAAAGAAGGCATTTGAAGGCTGGCCCTCAGAGTGGTTTTATGTAGATGGCGTTCCCCTTCCGGACCCAATCCGGACGGGCCTTCCTAAGTTTAATAACGCTCTGCTGAAGAAACGCCGAAGTTGGCGCCCTCGGAGCCCCCAGGAGGAAGATACCAGAGAAGTCCACTTCCTGATGAGCAGGATAAAGACACTGGCGACTGACAATAGTCCAGGTTATATCAATATGCATAATGCGGGGGGTGCAGCCACTTCAATATCGGGGGAAGCCCATGTGGCACTTCAACGGGGAAGACAATGCCACCCGATGTGGTGGTAAAGGTCCGGACTCCGCCACTGCTCTGGCAAGAATACTGTCCGATTTATATAAAGGAGAAGAAGAAGAATTCCTTCATATTAAACCGTGGGATGGATTTTCCATGTACAACTCCCCAAGCTGGGTAAGCCATTACTCTTTACCCAACTCTATCCATTCTGGCGCCCTTCATCAAAATCATTTACCTTGATATTTATAAGCAGGAACTGAGGAAGACCGTGAGAGAGTTCAACAGCCCTCCTCCACAGCCAGAGGATCCTGGTCGGGCCCTCGATCTCGGACTTGAAGAAGATCCGGATATATCTACGGAGCTTGTCGATGGGACATTTTATCACGCAAGCTGTGACGGCACCTTGGTGGCTATTATCGTCGATTATCCCGTACTGCTCCCTGCGTTGCGTGTAAGCAAAGCTGAAGCCTTAACTTCTGAAGAGGATTCCTTTCTTATACCGTGCCTTATGCATAAATATCTTATTTTTATAGGGACGACCATCGGAATGCGGCACCGAGCCCCTGGGGGCTCATTAGCAAAGGGCATCCGGGCTAGGCAGGCTCAAGGGGAAGGCGGTTAGGGTTGAAACGCCATCACAGAGGTATAGTTAAAATCTGCTATGTGATTATCGTGTTTGAAATGTAACATCGTCCATCGTGTCCTGGCAAAAAGAGTAGTCGTCAGACTATATCCGGAGATCCTGCTGGTCACGCCTCCACGAGCCGGATTCCAGAACCGGCTTCAAGAGAGGAGGCCAATGCAGGGCTGATTCCGAATTGTCCTCCGATAGAGGATGCGGATAGGCTCTCCGCCACCAATTCTAAAGTAGAGAGCGCCATGAATCATCGGCGCCGACGGGCCATACTTCGTAATGGTATCTTTTCCGAAGAGGCATTCAATGCCTTCAATTCAGGAGACGCATACATCTGAGCTGCCCAAGATGGGCTCGCCCGAGCGACGGACCAGTATGAAAAAGATATACGGGTAAGAGAATTTGATAAGCATGTATAGTAGTAGCCCCTGAGACTTGAAACAGTTGGAACAACTGATTTAAGGATCATTGTATGCACAGGTTCTTGTAGAGAAGAATACCCATTTGTCTCAAGAGCTAGAGGAGTGCAAGACCCAGCTGAGGGTCATGGTTGCCAAACTAGAGGAATACCAGAAGGCCTCATCTGGTAACATTTGTCTCAATAGAGAAATTTTAAGGAAATATATCAGTTAGTAGTTGGCTTGCTTTATAAGTCTAACAGAAAATTCTGCAGGCAATCCGGGGAGAATTCGGAGATCGTAAAAGATAGTGAGTCACATCTCCAAAGACAGCTAAAGGTTGGAGAGCATGTGCTTACGCAGGTTAGGCAGGAGAAAAACAATCTCCAAGATGCCAACGTTTGGCTGGGCGTCGAATTAGCAGATGTTCGAGCTCAGCTTGCGGATCTGTGAAGGAGAACAGGAGGCTTCATCGCGGCATTTATGGTAAGTGCCTAAACAAATTGTAGTACAGTTCGGCGAGGAAGCATATTAAAAGAGTTTATGTCTGTAGGCATGCTGACGGGCCGTCCTGAAGAGGAGATGCCCGGGTCCGCAGGCGATTTGCTGCAAGATCTCTCACAACTGCAAGGACGAGCTCGGTAGGTGATGCAGGGTATTGCCCAAGCCTTGTGGCCATCCGCTCCCCTGCCAGGAGGCATGGGGGAGCTCGTGGATATACTCAAGGGAGCACAACGGCGCTTCCGGTTATGGAAGCTATCAGCCTGCCGACAAGGTGCGAGGGAAGCCTGGGCCATGGTGAAGACGCGATACTCCAAGATTGACCCGAACCATATGGCCGAAGTCGGACCGGTGGGGCCAGATGGGCAAGAGATTCCCGTAAGTCTGGTGTATGACCAGGTAGCGTTAGATGCAAAGTATTCCCAATAGGATTGCAAGCTGGATAGCCTGTTGGATGGTATAGAGGAAGAATCTAGCCAGTCCAAGTGACTATGTAATTCAATGGACATATGTAGTCCCTAGCCGGATTAAAAAACCTTTTTTCATGGCGGACCTTTTCGCTTCAGACCCCGGATCCGACAGTCTGGGGTGTATCCGAATACCCGCTCAGTTATGTAAAATCGGGGTATGCATGGAAACCAGGCGTAGGGGTCATAAGTGCTTGAACAGAAAAGTACCCAACTAGTTATGTTATATTACATGGGTAGTAGGAAAAATCTTCCAGGGAGAATAGTTCCTTTAGGGGTTCCTTTCCCTGGGTACGCATGCATCGATGTGCATGTCCGAACTGCGAACAGAAACGCGGGACATAAAACATCTGGGGATTCATGTTGTAATAAACGAAAGAAACATCTTTTGTTCACCGACCGAATATTCCCTTAAGAACGCTAGCTTTCGGCTTCACCCAGTCTGAGGTACACATCCGGCTGAACCGACAGTAACAATCACAGAGGTGCTCCCCTTATGCCCTAGACGAATTAACGGGAACATAGGGCATAAACACAAGAGCCAGGCAACCCAGCATGGACAAATCTTAAATCATATCAATGCATATAATGGTGAAGAAAAGCCTCATATGGAAAAAGGACGCATATGTGGTAGGCAGGAAGCCATAAAAGTAATTATATTTAGCTTTCATATAGGAAGCCCCCAGGTATGGTGAGCACACATAGTGCAGCCGGAGTGATCCGAGCATCCACATTTTATTTAATACTTTGTGTGAAGAAGGTAAAAAGGGCGAGAAAGGAAAAAGGGAGAACATAATTAATAGAGTGCGGGTAAGGAGACGAACACTGAGTTCGGCACTAGGCGTAGAACCTCCGGAGTCTGGCCGTGTTCCATGGGTTCGGCTCGAGTCTGTTATCGGATGCATTGCGCAGGCGGTGCGCTCCTCCGGTGAGAACTTTATCAATGATGAATGGACCCTCCCACTTAGGTTTGAGCTTGTCCTTCTTCTTCTCCGGTAGGCGTAGAACGAGTTCGTCAATGTTATAAGTTTTGGCCCGCACTTCTCTGCTTTGATACCTCCGAGCCTGCTGCTGATAGAATGCGGAACAGGCTTTGCGACGTCGCGCTCCTCCTCCAGGGCATCTAAGTTGTCCTGCCGATCTAGCTCGGCTTCCTTCTCTTCGTACATGTGCACGCGAGGTGGGTCATGGATTATGTCGCAAGGTAGTACTGCTTCTGCGCCGTACACCATAAAAATGGTGTATATCCGGTGGTGCAATTCGGTGTGGTCCACGGCCCCTAGAGTACGAAGTCGAGCTCCTCGACCCAGTGAGTGTCTGATTCTTTCAATGATCGCACTAGTCTAGGTTTGATGCCGCTCATGATGAGACCATTTGCATGTTCGACCTGACCGTTTGTTTGGGGATGATAGACGGAGGCGTAATCGAGCTTAATGCCCATGTTGCCGCACCAAGTTTTCACTTCATCGGCTATAAAGTTTGAGCCATTGTCAGTGATGATGTCGTGGGGGACACCATAACGGTGTACAACCCCTGATATGAAGTCTATCACTGGTCCGGATTTGGCCGTTTTAACTGGTTTGGCTTCTATCCATTTGGTGAACTTGTCCACCATGACCAATAAGTATTTTTTCTTATGGCTTCCCCCTTTAAGGGGTCCGACCATATCCAGCCCCCAGACTGCGAAGGGCCAAGTTATGGGGATTGTTTGGAGAGCAGTAGGGGGCATGTGGCTCTGATTGGCGAAGAGCTGGCAACCGACGCAATGTTGGACAAGGTCCTCTGCATCTGCTCGGGCTGTTGGCCAATAAAAACATGTACGGAAGGCTTTGTTGACAAGTGCCCGAGCTGTAGCATGGTGCCCGCCAAGTCCGGCATGGATTTCAGCCAAGAGCTACTGCCCTTCCTCTTCGGAGATGCATCTTTGGAGCACTCCGGTAGCACTTTTATTATAGTGCTTTCCCTCATGGACTTTGTAGGCCTTGGAATGCTGCACAATACAACATGCTTCATTTTGGTCCTCGGGGAGCTCCTGCCTATTTAGGTAGGCCAAGAAGGGCTCGGTCCACGGGGCGATTACAGCCATGATTTCGTGGGCCGAAGATGTTATTTCGGTGGCGGAGCCCCCGATTACGTCAGATGGTCCGGAATCTGGGGTTGTATTCGGAGCTGGACTGGTGTTGCCGGATTCCCCTTCCCATACCACGGATGGCTTGGACAACCTTTCCAAGAATATATTAGGTGGGAGGGTCGCGTTTAGCGCTGATGCGGGCGAGGATATCCGCCGCTTGATTGTTTTCTCAGGCCACATGGTGGAATTCGAGCCCCTCGAACTGAGCTGACATTTTGAGGACGGCATTACGGTAGGCCGCCATTGTCGGATCCTTGGCATCAAAATCTCCGTTTATTTGTGATATTGTGAGGTTTGAGTCCCGCGCACTTCTAGGCGTTGAATGCCCATAGAGACTGACATCCGAAGACCATGCAACAGAGCCTCATATTCGGCTGCGTTGTTGGAGTCTGTGTACAATATTTGGAGTACGTATTGGACCGTGTCTCCGGTGGGGGATGTAAGGACTACACCCGCTCCCAATCCGGCCAGCATTTTAGAGCTGCCAGAGTGCATGATCCAATTGGAGTACGCGCCGTACTCTTTAGGGAGTTCGGCTTCTGTCCATTCGGCGACAAAGTCAGCCAATACTTGCGACTTAATGGCCCGCCGTGGTTTGTATGTTATGTCAAACGAAAGGAGATCGATAGCCCATTTAGCAATCCGTCCCGTGGCGTCGCGGTTGTTTATTATGTCGTTGAGTGGTACTTCAGAGGCCACCATAATCGAACACTCTTGAAAGTAGTGTCGTAGCTTCCGGGATGCCATGAAGACCGCGTATGCTATCTTTTGATAGTGTGGGTATCGGGATTTTCATGGGGTGAGGACAGTGGACACGTAATATACCGGCTTTTGGAGCCGGAACTTGTATCCGTCTGCTTCTCGTTCGACGACGAGCACTGCGCTTACAACCTGATGTGTTGCAGCTATGTACAATAGCATAGGTTCGCTAGTATTTGGCACGGTCATTACTGGATTGCTGGCCAATAGGGTCTTTATTTCATCCAGTCCAGCCGCGGCCGCATCCGTCCACACGAAGTATTCGGTGCATCGAAGAAGGCGATAAAGAGGTAGTGCATTTTCTCCTAATCGAGAGATGAAGCGGTTTAAGGTAGCCATGCATCTGGCTAGTTTCTGGATATGTTTGAGGTCTGTTGGGATAGCCAACTGCGACAGAGCTTGGATTTTTTCCGGATTTTCTTCGATTCCTCTATTGGAAACGATGAAGACGAGCAACTTCCCGGAGGGTATGCCAAAAACACATTTTTCCGGGTTCAGCTTGATGTCATATGTTCGGAGGTTGTCGAACGTGAGTCTCAAATCATCTATTAAAGTTTCGACGTGTCTTGTTTTTATGACCACGTTGTCCACGTATGCCTCCACTGTTTTGCCGATTTGCTTCTCCAGGCATGTCTGAATCATACGTTTATAGGTTGTGCCGAATTTTTTGAGCCCGAAAGGCATAGTGTTGAAACAGAAGGGGCCATATGGCGTTATGAAGGCCGTTGCGGCTTGGTCGGATTCCGCCATCTTTATTTGATGGTATCCGGAGTATGGGTCGAGGAAACATAGTGAGTCGTGTCCTAAGGTGGCGTCGATGATTTGGTCAATGCGAGGGAGGGGGAAGGGATCCTTGGGGCAGGCTTTGTTGAGGTCTTTGAAATCGACACATAGGCGCCAGAATTTATCCTTCTTTGGTACCATTACCAAATTTGCCAGCCAATCCGGATGTTTTATATCTCTGATGAATCCGGCCTCAAATAGCTTGGCTAGCTCTTCTCCCATGGCTTGCCGTTTAGGCTCTGAGAAGCGCCTAAGAGTCTGTTTGACTGGCTTGTATCCTTTCAGTATATTGAGGCTATGTTCGGCCAGCCTGCGTGGGATGCCCGACATGTCTGAAGGATGCCAGGCGAAAATGTCCCAATTCTCGCGTAGGAAGTCTCGCAGTGCGGCGTCCATTGTGGAAGTTTCTCGAGTATCACGTCGTCCCTATCCACTGTGGCGCGCAGCGTTGTTAATTCTTCGGCCACTAGGGCTTCGGATAACGCTTCCAGGGCTAGTGCGGCAGTTTTATTTTTGGCGCGGAGTGCGACGTCCGTATCACTGGCTAGAGTATTGATTCCATTGGGTCCGGGCATTTTGAGCTTCATGTACCCGTAATGGGGTATAGCTTGAAAGCTCATGAATGCATCCGGCCCTAAAAGGGCGTGGTATCCGCTGCTGAACGGGGCCACTTGGAACGTGATTTCTTTGGACCTATAATTCTCCGGGGTGCCGAATACCACATCGAGTGTCATTTTTCCCGCACACCGTGCCTCCCGACTAGGGATGATTCCCCTGAAGGTCGTTCCGCTCTTCTCAATGTGGCTTTTATCAATTTCCATCTTGTTGAGGGTTTCTTCATAGATCAGGTTTAATCTGCTTCCGCCGTCCATGAGTACTTTAATGAGACGAAAGCCGTCCACGATTGGGCTAAGGACCAAAGCGGCTGGTGCCCGGACTGTCTGGAATTGAGGTTCGTCACTGGCACTGAAGGTGATAGCAGTGTCGCTCCACGGATTTATTTTTGCCACGTGGCAGATTTCAGCAAAATTTTGATGAGATCGCTTGCGCCTATTATTTGAGGCAAAAGTCTTGAAGACTGTCAGTACCGCATTGTCGTCTTCGGCGGGATGTTGCTCTACTTTATGCTTTACAAGAAGATCCTCACCGCTTTTTGCTACCTGCCGGAGTATCCAACATGCTCTAACATTGTGCGTTGGCGTGGTATCCAGCGTGCTGTGAATTTTGCATGGCCCATTGAGCCATTCTTCCAATACGGTTCCACGCCCTGGAGTGGGCTTTGGTTTTTTGGGAATTGGATCGGCTAACTTAGGAGAGTTTGCCCTTTTAGCTCGGACGAAGGGTTTAGTGAGAGCCGGATTATCCCAAAAGTCTGTTTGGGTTTTCCAGGCGCTTTCCATCGCACAGTATTTCTATACTATGGCTGCTAAGTCAGCAAAGTGTACTATGTCACGGCGACTTATAGCATTAAGGATCCCTTTGTTTGTGCAATTTTTGCAGAAAAGTGAGATTGCATCTTCCTCGCGACAGTCCTTGACCCTGTTTATCACACGGAGGAATCTGGCCCAGTAGCGATGTACTGTCTCTTGGGGCTCTTGTCTGATATTGGAGAGACGGCATAAGTCTGGGTGGGTGGGCGTAGTTAAATCCAAATTCTGACCCGATCTAACACCCAGGGGCAGAGGAGATTCCGGGCTTGGCAGCTCGGGCTCCAGGATGTTGCCCAATTGTTCCGGCCCATTGCTCGATTCTAAGTTCGGGGTTTGGGTCATGTCCTCCCGCAAACGGGTATCCGGCTCAGAGAGATCGGTAATCTGGACATAGTTCGTCCTCAAAGTAGAGGGATATCCATGTGTGGCTCTTCCACTACCGCTATCTCATGGGTGACCGGTGGGGATTTAATATCCCTTTGGTCGGGTTTAAGCCCAATCTGATCATAATCTGTAGCGACTCCTAGAGCGGCGATGCGATCCAAGAGCTGATTAAGGGAGGAGAGGTCCATTGGATCCATCTGTTCGGCGAGTTCCGAATTGACGTGGAGGCTGTTTTTGATGACCCGAGAATTCATCGTCGGCGCGGCAGGCGATCGGGCGGTCACGGTGAAGCCGCCTAGTCGGAGAGTTTGGCCTACTGAGGGAGCCCTGGATTAGGGGGTATCCGGACAGCCGGACTATATACTTTCGCCGGACTATTGGACCGTGAAGATAAAAGACTCAAGACTTCGTCCCGTGTCCGGATGGGACTCTCCTTTGCGTGGAAGACAAGCTTGGCGATCCAGATATTATATTTCCTTCTTTGTAACCAACTCCATGTAAACCCTAGCCCTCTCCGGTGTCTATATAAACCGGAGAGTTTAGTCCTTATAGACAGAATCATAATCATCATAGGCTAGCTTCTAGGGTTTAGCCACTACGGTCTCGTGGTAGATCAACTCTTGTAATACCCATATCATCAATATCAATCAAGAAGGAAGTAGGGTTTTTCCTCCATCGAGAGGGCTCGAACCTGGGTAAAACATCGTGTCCCTTGCCTCCTGTTACCATTAGCCTTAGAAGCACAGATCGGGACCCCCTACCCGAGATCCACCAGTTTTGACACCGACATTGGTGCTTTCATTGAGAGTTCCTCTGTGTCGTTGCTGCAAGGCTTGATGGCTCCTTCAAGCATCAACAACAACACGGTCCAGGGCGAGACTTTTCTCCCCGGATAGATTTTCGTGTTCGGCGGCTTCGCACTGCGGGCCAATTCGCTGGGCCATCTGGAGCAGATCGACAGCTACGCCCCTGGCCACCAGCTCAGGTTCGATAACCTGAACTACACATCTGATATCTGCGAAGACTTGATCTTCAACGGATTCGGGCCTGTGCCAGGAACGCCGGACAGTCACGATGAGCATGGCTTAGATCTGCTGTCGGACAATGCTCGGGATATCGCCCCTGCAGGAGCCCCAGACCTAAATCCAGAGCAGATTGCGTCGCTCGAGGACGGGTGGATGGACCCCGCCCCAGAGGTCGCACACTCATTGGCGGTAGAGCCGAACACAGGCCTCACCCCAAAGGAAGCATGTGACACCGGACCCCCGGACTCGTATCCGTCTGTAGGTTCCAGTCCGTGCACTCCCGAGCCCGCCGAATCTGGTTGGGTTCCGGTAATGGAGTTCACCGCTGTGGATATCTTCCAGTGCTCGCCCTTTGGCGACATGCTGAACTCATTAAAGTCTCTCTCTTTGTCAGGAGACTCCTGGCCAAACTATGTCCGGCTCAAGGGGGAAGAAGGTGACGAAGAAATCCGTTGCCTACCCACCACCCACTTCATAGCCACTGTCGATGATGTATCAGACATGCTTGACTTCGATTCCGATGATACCGACGGTATGGACGTCAGTGCAGGAGACGATTCAGAACCAACGCGGCGCTGGACTGCCACCTTGTCATAAGATATATACATGGTAGTTACGCCTAAGGAGGACGACGGCGACAAACTGGAGGACAAAACCCCCGGGTAAAAGCCAAAACGACGGCGCAGACGCCGCTCCAAGTCCAGCAACAGTAAAAGTAGTGATAACGGCGCTACAAAGATTGACACCCAAGTCAACTCCGAAGGAAACAACGACCATATGGACCCAGCAATGGAGCAGGATGAGCCAGGTCATGCCAAACACAGCTCGGAGCAGATGCCCGATCACAATGATCCCGAGGGACGAATTCATCAAACCGCCCCGGGACAAGAGCACAGTCCGGACGACGATGCACTCATCATCCCGAAAACACGTTTGGAACGGGATAACCTCCACAGAAGGCTTATGGCCACTGCGAAGTCTATAGAAGCAGAAGCAACGGCTTAAGGCCGCACAGAAAATGCTCAATCGCAGATGGAATAAAGTGCTAGACACTGAAGAAAAGTACGGCGATGATCGCCACACAAAGAGCTATCCAAAACGCAAGCTGCTGCCAGAATTCGATGATGAGGCCGTTCCACCAAAGAACAATACGGCCAGGAGGCCGGACAAACCACTTCGTAACCGCAATAGAGCAGCTACTGACACCGCACACGATTTACGTGAGCTCCTAGATAAAAAAAGTCGGCGCGGCTAGGTCCATCTATGGATCTAAAGGACACACCTCGGCTCAGGACTATGGTCACCAAAATGATCATACTGACCAGATACCATTTCGGAATCAGCACCAGACACAACAACAGCCGACGGCATGCCACATCATGTCCAGATACAGAGGGGCCGCTCACCCCCTATGCTTCACCGAAGAGGTGCTGGACCATGAATTTCCACAGGGTTTTAAACATGTGAACATAGAGGCATACGGCGGAGAGACAGACCCAGGGGTCTGGATCGAGGATTTTATCCTGCATATCCGCATGCCTCATGGGGACGACCTCCACGCCATCAAATACCTTCCCCTCAAGTTGAAGGGACCAGCTCGACACTGGTTGAAAAGCCTCCCCGGAAATTCAATTGGTAGTTGGGAGGAACTCGAGGATGCTTTCAGGGCCAATTTTCAAGGGACCTATGTCCGGCCTCCGGATGCGGACGATTTAAGTCACATAATTCAACAACCCGGAGAGTCCGCCCGCAAGCTTTGGAACAGATTCCTCACTAAGAATAATCAAATCGTCGATTGTCCGGATGCCGAAGCCCTAGCGGCTTTCAAGCACAGCATCCCAGACGAATGGCTCGCCAGACACCTCGGCCAAGAAAAGCCGAGGACAATGGCAGCCCTACCAAATCTTATGACCCGATTTTGCGCAGGTGAAGATAGCTGGTTGGCCCGTAAATGCACCAGCGACCCAAGTACATCCGAAATTAGGGATGGCAACGGGAAGCCATGGCGCAATAAAAACAAACGTCAAAACAAGGAAGAAAGTCTGGACAACACAACGGTCAACGCCGGATTCAGGGGCTCTCGACCTTGTGACGCCCGGGTAATTAAGCTACAGTAACCCTCTGCTAAAGATGCCACGTCGCCTCAGTTAATGTTGATAATCTCACGGCGGTTCGAAAACCAGTTCAAATTTCAAATTTAAAATAACATCAAATGGTAAAAGTTTTCAAACATTAAAACTAAATTGTTCATCATGTGGCAAATAATTCCTAACTAATTGAGGTGAAGAAACCACATTCATATAGAAAGTTTAGATGCATTTGAATAATTAAAATAGTAGGTAAAACAATGAAATAAATGTCTTTTGCATTTTATAAAATAATAAACTATTTATTTAGTTGCCCCTAAGTTAATGGGACAGTAGCATAATTATAAACACTAAATTAGTGACTACTTCTATAAATTATAAAACTAATACAAATGAGAAATTAAAGAAAACAGGTAAGAAATAAGATAAGAAAAAGAAAAGTAAAAGAAAAACAAAACAAGGAAACAACAAAATAAAAG
>NC_041383.1:439442914-439450852 GCF_002162155.2 Triticum dicoccoides
CTCTCTTCCCCCTCCCCCTCGATCTGGATCAAGATCGGGGGGCTGGCCCTTCGCTCGGTGCCGAAGCCCTCTCGCCGGCACCACCCGTCTCCGTCCCTGTCGCCCTTCGCCCGAGCCGACCGCGTCGCCCATCGCCCCCGATGCCGCTGGACCCCGCCGTCATCGGGGCTACCTCGCGGAGCTGCCCTGCCGTCCTCCTCTTCGACTCCTCCTCGCCGGACCTCCTCCTCTACGTCACCGTCGTCCCCATCCTCCTACCCAAAGGCTCCACCGAGCCTCGCCGACCCTCGTCTCTGCAACGCTGGTGAGGCCACGGCCTCCTTCTCCTCTTCTCCCCCTCTCTGTTGCACGTCGCCAACCGCACCGTCGTCCCCGCGCCCCGGTGCCCTGCGCGCCTCCCCCTGCTCTGGACACCGAGGCCCCGCTCACCGTGGCCTCGCCCTGCACTGTCGCCTCTCACTCCCAGCGCCCGGTTCACGCACCGACCTTCCCCTGCACCTCCCAGGCCACGCCCCGACGCCTCCCGGGCGCTCCTGCCATGGCCGCGCCTTGGCCGTCCCCTGCTGCCGCTCTCCCTTCGCTGTGCAGCCCTGATGCTGCTGCTCCGCTGCGGGCGCCGCTCGTCGTGCGTCTGCGCCGTTCCGCCACCACATCGCCGTGCGGCCCCGTACCGACCCGGTCGCGCCACCCCCTCCAGCCTGCGCTGCCCTGCTCCGGTCCGCCGCTGTGGCCGGCGCCCCACTGGGTGGTCACATGCGCACGCTCGAGCGCCCACTGGCCGCTAGTACCTGCACCCGTTAAGGCCTTTGGGCCCATGACATGAGGGGCCCACGCCCTAGAACATCTATTAAAGAAGATTAAAAAAATATAAATAATAAAAATAAATTTAATTAACTAAATTAATTAATCCTATTTAGTTAACCTAATTAATTATTGTTAATTAATTAAACAGTAATTAGATTAGTTAAATCCTAATTAGAATAAACGGAGTATGACCTGCGGGACCCACATGTCAGTTTGACCTAGTCAACGCACTATTGACTGCTAATGTCATGATGACGTCAGCATACACTATTTTGGATAATGTTGAATTAAATTAATTAAATAAATTCCAAGAATAATTTGAAACTCTAAAAATTAATATAAAATAATCCGTAGCTCGGTTGAAAAAACTTTGTACATGAAAGTTGCTCAGAACGACGAGGCGAATCCGAATACGCAACCCGTTCGTCCACCACGCGTCCCTAGCATAGTGAACCTGCAACATTTCACCTCCGGTTCATTTGTCCGAAAACGCGAAACACCGGGGATACTTTTCCGGATGTTTCCCCCCTTCACTGGTATCACCTCCTACTGCGTTAGGTCACCTCTAGCACCGTGTATTACCATGCTATGTTTGTGATACTTTGATTGCTCTGTTATTTATTGTGTTCCCCTCCGTTACTTCTTTCCGGTAGACCCCGAGGCTGCCGACGACCCCCTAGTTCGACTATGGTGTTGACGACCCCTCCTTGCCAGAGCAACCAGGCAAGCCCCCCTTTGATCACCAGATATTGCCTATTCTACCCTCTATTGCTTGCATTAAAGTAGTGTAGCATGTTACTGTTTCGATTAATCCTATTTTGTTGCATAGCCTGTCATTGTTGCTACATCTGTTGATACCTTACCTGCAATCTTATCAGTCCGCCATGCTATACTATCAAGTCGTGATCACTCGGGAGGTGATCATGGGTATATACTATACATACATACTATTCAGGTGGTGACTAAAGTTGGGTCAACTCGGTGAGTACCCGCAAGTGATTCTGATGTGGGGGCTGGAAGGACAAGTGGCTCCATTCCTGTAGAGGTGGGCCTGGGTTCCCGACAGCCCCCGACTGTTACTTTAAGGCGGAGCGATAGGGCAGGTTGAGACAACCTAGGAGAGAGGTGGGTCTGGCCCTGGTCGGCGTTCGCGGTTACTTCATAATAACATGCTTAACGAGATCTTGGTATTTGATCTGAGTCTGGCCACTGGCCTATACGCACTAACCAACTACGCGCGAAAGATATGGGCACTCGACGTCGTGGTATCAGCCGAAGCCTTCGTGACGTCAGCGACTGAGCGGCGCGCGCCGGATTGGAACGTAAGCCTGCTCTTGTATTAAGGGGGCTAGTTCTGCTTCCGTTCGCCCTCGCAACGTGCAGGTGTGCAATGGGCGATGGGCCCAGACCCCTGCGCCATAGGAGTTAGACCGGCGTGCTGTCTGTTGTGCCTAGGTGGGGCTGCGACGTGTTGATCTTCCGAGGCCGGGCATGACCCAGGAAAGTGTGTCCGGCCAAAGGGGATCGAGCGTGTTGGGTTATGTGGTGCACCCCTGGAGGGAAGTTTATCTATTCGAAGCCGTGTCCCTCGGTAAAAGGACGACCCAGAGTTGTACCTTGACCTTATGACAACTAGAACCAGATACTTAATAAAACACACCCAGACAAGTTCCACAGACAACCCGGTGGTCGCTTTTCCACAGGGCGACGAGGGAAGGATCGCCGGGTAGGATTATGCTATGCGATGCTGCTTGGAGGACTTCAATCTACTCTCTTCTACATGCTGCAAGACGGAGGCTGCCAGAAGCGTAGTATTTGATAGGACTAGCTATCCCCCTCTTTTTCTGGCATTCTGCAGTTTAGTCCACCGATATTGCCTCTTACACATATACCCATGCATATGTATTGTAGATCCTTGCTTGCGAGTACTTTGGATGAGTACTCACGGTTGCTTTTCTCCCCCTTTTCCCCCTTTCCTTTCTTCCTGATTGTCGCAACCAGATGCTGGAGCCAGACGCCACCGTCGACGACGACTCCTACTACACCGGAGGTGCCTACTACTACGTGCAGGCCGCTGACGATGACCAGGAGTAGTTAGGAGGATCCCAGGCAGGAGGCCTGCGCCTCTTTCGATCTGTATCCTAGTTTGTGCTAGCCATCTTATGGCAACTTGTTTAACTTATGTCTGTTCTTGCTTCCGCTGACTCGTCTATGATCGAGCAGTTGCATTCGAGCCCTCGAGGCCCTTGGCTTGTAATATGATGGTTGTATGACTTATTTATGTTTTTAGAGTTGTGTTGTGATATCTTCCCGTGAGTCCCTGATCTTGATCGGACACGTTTGCGTGCATGATTAGTGTACGATTGAATCGGGGGCGTCACAAGTTGGTATCAGAGCCGACTACCTGTAGGAATCCCCCTTTCCAACTCCTTGGCCGAAGTTGTGTCTAGCCATTGCAAAAAAAATTACTAATGTGGTTGTGTGGCTTACGGGCCCACGTCGCCATTTGGGTGGTATTAGGATATTTTATTCCTTGCCTTTACACTGGGACTCTGATCTCTCTTCTATTCGGGTTAAATGGTTTTGCTAACTCTAACTCTAGGTTCTCGTAAATACTTTCTCCCGGAGAGCCCCTTCATTCTAGATGATGGCATGCTTCACCAGAAGATTCCGAAGATACTCTTCCATATTCTCTCGAGACTTTGTGCCCACCACTTTTGCTATTCCTGACCACCGATAAATCCTTATGGATAACTACTTACACTTGCCATTCATACGATCGTCCCCCGTTGATCTTGTTATTACAAGATACCCCGAAGTCTTCTCTATTGTTCCGAGAATACTTTGTGCCTACTGCCTTGCAGTTCCTTGTCGCCTGAATACACCTACAAAATAATCCTCACACTTATCGAGGATTTTTTTCTCCCTAGTTGTTCGGGTGTTTCACAAAATTCTTTGAAATATTATCCGATTTTTCGAGAATCCTCTGAAGCCTATGGCTCTAGAAATTCTTGTCTGCCTGCATTATGGTTAAATCCAAATGCCTAGCATTATTCATTGACATCCTTTGCACTATCATTTTGAGACCGTTGATTCAATATGATGTGGATGTTCACAATCGTCAGTCGCAATTAGAATTCATCCTTCCAGCCCAGACGTCATTTCAAACATGAGCTGGATCTCGACTAATCAAAATGCCATCGATTGTACCCCTAAGGCTATTCAACTTATCCATCCCTAATCAAAGCATTGCTTCTGATCCCTTGTCTTGGAATTCATAATTCCTTTGCAATTGAGCTTTGAAGTAGTCAGTTATTTCTACAAACTGATCTCCTTGCATTCTCTCTTCTTCTGGTTGAGTACCGATGCTCACATCAACTCCGTTATGGACCGTAGGGTCCTTTGATGAATTATCATCCGACAGTGTCCTTCGTATCCAAAAATCTCGAGAAGTTCTTTCCCTAATACATAATACCATTGATAAATCTTATTCTCTGTTTTGGCCAACCATGCTTTGTTCTCGAGCTGGTGATGTTTACTATGAAGTTTGTGGTATATGTTCCTATGATGCCCCAATGGGTTGAACCAATGCCTTACCTAATCTATGTGATCCCGAAAGATTTCACGGGCCATACTCTTCTGGTATTTTGCTAGATAAAATTTCAACATCACAACATCTTCAAAAATGGGAAGTGAATGAAAGGTTATGCATTACAGAAGTGGGAGTCGACCTTGAACTTTGTGTTCATGCCCATGGACACGATGTAGATCCTATCATGGAAGCTTCTCGTAATAATAACTATTCCCTTAATAAATATCATCTGGTATCTGTGAATTGATCCTTTGCAATCATGGTTCCGACCATGATCTCCTTTAAATACCATTTCTCATGCATGTTTAAGCACTTACCTTCTATAGAGCAATACCCCAGTCCAAGCTCTAGTTTGGACTATCGTCGAGTATTACCCCCCGGTATCTCGAGATTATCTTGGAACTGCAGAACTTCTTATGAGTTCTTCATCAAGTACTACATTCTCACTGATTACAATTTTTCATGGACTCTGAGTTATTAAACACTCACAGACACCAATAATTGAACCGAGTCTGCACTACGGTTCAACTACTCTTAGTAATCTTCTTTAAGTACGAGTTTGTACCCGATCAAGCCATTCCTAGCCTGATCGGCTATATCCTTATCGTGCAACTTTTTAACTGTGCTACCTGGTCCTTATTCCCGGAGCACCACTTTCGACGATGAGCTAAGCTTACGTCGATTTTCCTCGTCATAGCATTTCGCCTTGAACAACAAGCTTCATTTTGAGTTGGTGTCGTACTCGTGGTTCCAATAACCTTTCACTTTGGCATTCCTTTGACTTGATGTCATCACCGAGCGGTTACATCTTCTTGAAACCTCTCGACAAAGTTGCTGGGATCATCATCAACATTTTGAATCCTTCCTGGGCATCAATTGAATTCATGATGGTAAGTGCCATCCTCGTCCCTTGGTAATTTGAGTTACCATCGATAACATATTTCCCTTCCTTTCATCACAAACTTGTTCTTGTTAAGGATGCAACTTGCGATTCAGTTTGTGTTATGTTCTACCTTGAAGTATTACTGTCCCTTATGTCAAGGATGTTGCAAGGATTACTCCACCCCTTAAGAATTCTGGGTATTGTGATGCCTCTCGCCATCACCCTTCTTTTTGGTCCCCATGTTGCTTCTAACCGGAATACCAGTAAATGAACTCTGTCATGAGACTTCAATATTCTTAGCAACCTTATTGCTTCGGAGTTAATGGACAATAAATCTAACTTAGTGTGTTGGTTGCTGAATCACCATTCTGGCATTGGTCGTGCATTCCAGCCCATATTTCGGGTGCACCTTTCTACCAATGCTTAAATGTGTATGGTTTCCTTGAGCATACACCATTAAATCTTTTGATCTGACGGATGTTATCTCCTTGTTCACCTAATTGTGGAAATACATCTTTTGGGACTCTCGATGGATTGTCGCTGAGTTCATCAGCCACCCCCTCATCCTCTCCTTGGTTTAATAATGAACTCATGATTCGGAACTTGCTTCCATAGTTCATTCCCCGAGTATCTTGCAACGTCGTCTCGTCAATTTTTTTGCACCTTTTCTTCTCAGGCATCCTGAGTCTGAGGTATCCTAACACCGATCAGATCTAAATCTTGGTCAGATGTGATGGTTGGAACATTTTCCAAGAGTTATAACACTGGTCTTTTATGACCCGGTAAGGTGATGGCATGCCCAACACACATGGCCGGATGACCTATTGTTATAGTTTCCTTATTAGCAAGGTTATCCATTCTTCCATGAGGAAATTGTAAGACTTACTCTATAAGTTGTTCCTGATGGATCCTTGTGTATCTAAAATCTGACCCTTACTTGATGTCCATGTCAATGCTATCTCGAAGCATGTCTGTGCTACTCCGATCATCAATAAGAGCATTGGAAGCACAATGCTAAATTCTCTTTATCCATTATCCAAACACCGTTGTATGGGTAATGTCATGAGATTTCTCTCCCCTTTCCTAAAGGGTTTTCTACGTTATACCCTGTCATGGATATCATGCTCTGTTTGTCCTTGGGAAGGATATACTCCCTGCAATTTGTGTTTAAACATATTTTCCTTTCCATTATTCTGTTTAATATTAAGATCACCTTTTCCTTTCCATTGTTTTTTTAACCTTTCTGGTGATCTATATGATCTAAGCAGTAATGTTCTTCTGCTTATGTAAACACCTTGGTGTACAACCGTGTCAGTAAGACCCTGTTGCTTTTGTTGATAGCATTCCGGTAACCACCGATGGACGAGAACTTTGCCGATTGGTCCGCCTCGTTCAACGAGCAGGAAAATGGTTCTCTTCGTCCCTCGCCCTTGGTACCGATGTTGTTGCCGACATAATCGATAGGCTACCCTCAGACATGCCTTGCTATCATGACCATGCAAGATGTCACCACTACTACTTTTATCCCACATGGTGGGCCCATAACCAATAGGTCACAGGATCGAAACCTGACTCTCCTATACACCACTTGTTCCCAAGGTTGTTCCTCGCGCTTGACTTTGTATGTAATTCATGGACCACATGTCTAGTGATCTATTCTTGTATGAGACGTAATACCTATTCTCTTTGCCCTGAAACCCTTTCACCTTCTGATTAGGCATCGAACGATTACCTATCCATTTGAAACTTCTCATGGTACCTTCTTACTTTGCTCTCGATATCTTCTTAAGTTTCAAATCAAGAGATACTTATGCTTCTTCCCTGAGTTAATTGTCTGATGCTCGATCTTGTTAGATTCCATCCTTATAGAGTTTCCCTTCTTACCCTTTCATAAGTACGGTGAAGATCCTGAAGGAAGGACGACAACTTCATCATGATGGCCTGAAGCAGAGAAATGAAGACATCAGCACTATGGATCGACCACTTCGAGAAGAGCAGACATGAATGAGAAGATCCGTTAGAATGTCGTAACCAAATCTTTCCCCCTTGCTCTACCTCTTAAATCTCGGGACGAGATTTCTTGTAGTGGAGGAGAATTGTGACGCCCGGGTAATTAAGCTATAGTAACCCTCTGCTAAAGATGCCATGTCGCCTCAGTTAATGTTGATAATCTCACGGCGGTTCGAAAACCAGTTCAAATTTCAAATTTAAAATAACGTCAAACGGTAAAAGTTTTCAAACATTAAAACTAAATTGTTCATCATGTGGCAAATAATTCCTAACTAATTGAGGTGAAGAAACCACATTCATATAGAAAGTTTAGATGCATTTGAATAATTAAAATAGTAGGTAAAACAATGAAATAAATGTCTTTTGCATTTTATAAAATAATAAACTATTTATTTAGTTGCCCCTTAGTTAATGGGACAGTAGCATAATTATTAGCACTAAATTAGTGACTACTTTTATAAATTATAAAACTAATACAAATGAGAAATTAAAAGAAAACAGGTAAGAAATAAGATAAGAAAAAGAAAAGTAAAAGAAAAACAAAACAAGGAAACAACAAAATAAAAGAAAAGAAGGAACCCCCTGGCCAACTGGGCCAAACGGCCCACCTGGCCGACCCACCTGGCTCAACCGGCCGGCCCAACCCCTC
>NC_041383.1:439451330-439481231 GCF_002162155.2 Triticum dicoccoides
CTTCCCCCTCCCCCTCGATCTGGATCAAGATCGGAGGGCTCACCCTTCGCTCGGTGCCGAAGCCCTCTCGCCGGCACCACCCATTTCCGACCCCGTCACCCTTCGCCCGAGCCGACCGCGTCGCCCATCGCCCCCGATGCCGCTGGACCCCGCCGTCATCGGAGCTACCTCGCGGAGCTGCCCTGCCGTCCTCCTCTTCGACTCCTCCTTGCCGGACCTCCTCCTCTACGTCGTCGTCGTCCCCCTCCCCCTCCCCAAAGGCTCCACTGAGCCTCGCCGACCCTCGTCTCTGCAACGCCGGTGAGGCCACGGCCTCCCTCTCCTCTTCTCCCCCTCTCTGTTGCACATTGCCAGCCGCACCGTCGTCCCCGTGCCCCGGTACCCCCGCGCCTCCCCCACTCTGGACACCGAGGCCCCGCTCACCGTGGCCTCACCCTGCACTGTCGCGTCTCACTCCCTACGCCCGGTTCGCGCACCGACCTCCCCCTGCACATCCCGGGCCACGCCCCGACGCCTCCCGGGCGCTCCTGCCATGGTCGTTCCCTACTGCCGCTCTCCCATCGCTGTGCAGCCCTGATGCTGGTGCTCCGATGCGGGCGCCGCTCGCCATGCGTCTGCCCCGTTCCGCCACCACATCACCGTGCGGCCCCGTACGGACCCGGTCGCGCCATCCCCTCCAGCCTACGCCGCCCTGCTCCGGTCCGCCGCTGTGGTCGGCGCCCCACTGGGTGGTCACAGGCGCACGCCGGAGCGCCCACTGGACGCTAGTACCTGCACCCGTTAAGGCCTCTGGGCCCATGACATGAGGGGCCCACGCCCCAGAACGTCTATAAAAAAAGAAGATTAAAAAAATATAAATAATAAAAATAAATTTAATTAATTAATTAATCATGTTTAGTTAACCTAATTAATTATTGTTAATTAATTAAATAGTAATTAGATTAGTTAAATCCTAATTAGAATAGACGGAGTATGACCTCCGGGACCCACATGTCAGTTTGACCCAGTCAACGCATTGTTGACTGCTGACGTCAAGCTGATGTCATGATGACGTCAGCATACACTATTTTGGATAATGTTGAATAAAATTAATTAAATAAATTCTAAAAATGATTTAAAACTTTAAAAATTAATATAAAATAATTTGTAACTCGGTTGAAAAAACTTTGTACATGAAAGTTGCTCAGAATGACGAGGCGAATCCGAATACGCAGCCCGTTCGTCCGCCACGCGTCCCTAGCATAGTGAACCTGCAACATTTCACCTCCGGTTCATCTGTCCAAAAACGCGAAACACCGGGGATACTTTTCCGGATGTTTCCCCCCTTCACTGGTATCACCTCCTGCTGCGTTAGGTCACCTCTAGCATCGCGTATTACCATGCTACGCTTTGTGATACTTTGATTGCTCTGTTATTTATTGTTTTCCCCCTCCGTTACTTCTTTCCGGTAGACCCCGAGACTGTTGACGACCCCCTAGTTCGACTACGGTGTTGACGACCCCTCCTTGCCAGAGCAACCAGGCAAGCCCCCCCTTTGATCACCAGATATCGCCTATTCTACCCTCTACTGCTTGCATTAGAGTAGTGTAGCATGTTACTGTTTCGATTAATCCTATTCTGTTGCACAGCCTGTCATTGTTGCTACATCTGTTGATACCTTACCTGCAATCCTAAATGCTTAGTATAGGATGCTAGTTTACCATTAGTGTCCCTACATTCTTGTCAGTCTGCCATGCTATACTATCGGGCCGTGATCACTCGGGAGGTGATCATGGGTATATACTATACATACATACTATTCAGGTGGTGACTAAAGTCGGGTCGACTCAGTGAGTACCCGCAAGTGATTCCGATGTCAGGGCTGGAAGGACAGGTGGCTCCATCCAGGTAGAGGTGGGCCTGGGTTCCCGACGGCCCCCGACTGTTACTTTGAGGCGGAGCGACAGGGAAGGTTGGGACCACCTAGGAGAGAGGTGGGTCTGGCCCTAGTCGGCATTCGCGGTTACTTCATAATAACACGCTTAACGAGATCTTGGTATTTGATCTGAGTCTGGCCACTGGCCTATACGCACTAACCAACTACGCGGGAAAGATATGGGCACTCGATGTCGTGGTATCAGCCGAAGCCTTCATGACGTCAGCGACTGAGCGGCGCATGCCGGATTGGAACGTAAGCCTGCTCTTGTATTAAGGGGGCTAGTTCTGCTTCCGGCCGCCCTCGCAACGTGCAGGTGTGCAATGGGCGATGGGCCCAGACCACTGCGCCATAGGAATTAGACCGGCGTGCTGACTTCTCTGTTGTGCCTAGGTGGGGCTGCGACGTGTTGATCTTCCGAGGCCGAGCATGACCCAGGAAAGTGTGTCCGGCCAAAGGGGATCGAGCGTGTTGGGTTATGTGGTGCACCCCTGCAGGGAAGTTTATCTATTCGAATAGCCGTGTCCCTCAGTAAAAGGACGACCCGGAGTTGTACCTTGACCTTATGACAACTAGAACCGGATACTTAATAAAACACACATAGACAAGTTCCACAGACAACCCGGTGGTCGCTTTTCCACAGGGCGACGAGGGGAGGATTGCCGGGTAGGATTATGCTATGCGATGCTACTTGGAGGACTTCAATCTACTCTCTTCTACATGTTGCAAGACGGAGGCTGCCAGAAGCACAGTCTTCGATAGGACTAGCTATCCCCCTCTTATTCTGGCATTCTGCAGTTTAGTCCACCGATATTGCCTCTTTACACATATACCCATGCATATGTAGTGTAGATCCTTGCTTGCGAGTACTTTGGATGAGTACTCACGGTTGCTTTTCTCCCCCTTTTCCCCCTTTCCATTCTTCCTGGTTGTCGCAACCAGATGCTGGAGCCTAGGAGCCAGACGCCACCGTCGACGATGACTCCTACTACACCGGAGGTGCCTACTACTACGTGCAGGCCGCTGACAACAACCAGGAGTCGTTAGGAGGATCCCAGGCAGGAGGCCTGCGCCTCTTTCGATCTGTATCCCAGTTTATGCTAGCCATCTTATGGAAACTTGTTTAACTTATGTCTGTTCTCAGATATTGTTGCTTCCGCTGACTCGCCTATGATCGAGCACTTGTATTCGAGCCCTCGAGGCCCCTGGCTTGTAATATGATGCTTGTATGACTTATTTATGTTTTTAGAGTTGTGTTGTGATATCTTCCCGTGAGTCTCTGATCTTGATCATACACGTTTGCATGCATGATTAGTGTACGATTGAACCGGAGGCGTCACATACCTGGTCAACAAAAGAAGCCATTTAAAGGCAGCAAAGAGGGACCGTCCGGCCTGAACAAAGTCCTAGACAGACTATGCCAAATTCATGGCACCCCCGAAAAACATGCGAACCACACTCACAGAGAATACTGGGTCTTCAAGCAGGCCGGCAAATTAAATGCCGAACACAAGGGAAGGGAAACACTAAGTGGAGACGAGGATGAGCCTCGCCAGCCAAACACTGGGGGACAGAAAAAATTCCCGCCAGAGGTAAAAACAGTAAACATGATCCACGCGACTCACATATCGACGAGAAGGAGCGAATGCGCTCTCAGAGACGCATATGCTACAGAGCCCGTCACACCCAATCTTAACTTCTGGTCGGCTTACCCGATCACTTTCGATCATAGGGACTACCCGACTAGTATTCGGCACGAAGGATCAGCTGCCTTGGTGGTCGACCCAATAATTGACGGATACCATCTTACTCACGTCCTCATGGACGGCGGCAATAGTCTTAATCTAATATACCAGGACACTATCTGCAGGATGGGGATAGACCCATCCAGAATAAACCACAATAACACCACCTTTGAAGGGGTGATACCAGGCATCAAAGCCCACTGCAGGGGCTCCCTCGTACTGGAGGTAACATTCGGTTCCCCAGGCAACTCCAGAAGCGAAGAACTACTCTTCACCATCGCCCCTCTCCAAAGCGGCTATCATGCATTGCTTGGGAGAACGGCCTTCGCCCGCTTCAACGCAGTACCGCACTACGCCTACCTTAAACTCAAGATGCCCGGTCCACGTGGCATCATCACCGTTAACAGAAATACAGAGCGTTCCTTACATGCGGAAGAGTACGCGACGGCTCCAGCCTCCAGACTCTAAGCGGCCTCTAATACCTGAAAACATGACTGGTCGTTAAGACCACGAACACGATTAGACGAGTCCGGCAGCCCAGATAAACCTTATCCAGGCGCCACACATGTAATCCCATAGAGGACACCAGGGGCTATAGATAATTAATAAAGCCCAATTTTTGGCCTGACCTTATTAACAGGCCACTATCTTACACTTTTACTATCCATTAGTGATAGCGAACTTTTCGCACGCTAACGTCATACTCTTCTACATGAGTTTTTTTTACAGACACCATTCGTGCGACACCCTCCTAGGACACGGCACAATGGAGATAAAGGTGCAAACGTGCAGCAGGGCCCCGCTCAAAGGTCACTCTTTAGATTAAGCCCATGTGTAAACCTTCTTTATTGTCTCTTGTTGCTTACACATCCCACGGGTACTACACCCACAGGGGATACTGCCGTTATTGGCATTTCACCATGACAGACTAACGCACGTACCTAGGAATACAGGGTTCATAATAAAGGGCATTACTCAGCTCAGTATATGTTATAAAGTTCGAATACCTTCGGGAGTGTTCGACGTCGCGAGTTTGGCCTTATATGCATCAGCTCCGAATCATGTTTGTGGTCAAATGTTGGGTTTTCCCGGCTCCTGGGTCCGCTTCCTTACGTTTCGTTCTTATCGGCTAAGGAAGCCAAAGGAGAACTACTGCGATTTGCCCTGGTTATTCCGGATGAGCACCTTAGTAGATAAAGCCAAAAACTGACTGTCATGATATAGCGAAAGACTGCTCAACCACTCGAAGACTTATCGGAATCTTTAGGATTCCGCCGCATTAATGAAGGACCGTTTTCCGGTCATGTACACACGCGCCCGTATTCGGATGCACGCAAAGGTACCATGGGCTACATAGTAGCCCCACCGTCAAACTCCTATGGCTAAGTGAAAGTGTTACAGCTATATAGTCCGGTTGCCTAGTTCGATGTGCGGTCACCTCCTTAATGGACCAAGACGTTGGATCAAGTGTGATTATGCATATTTTTCACAAACACCCCCGCATTGTATGTGTGGGGGCTGAAACCAACGACTGCTAACTTTCAGATTAAACATATACATAAAAACGGCCGCACAGGAGGCACAATAATACTTTCGGGCAAAAAGTATAAATATAGCCTCATAATCAAAATAACATTGTTTTTCCAATGACACGATTTGTCACTCGAACATGACATTCTTCGAGCACTAAGCCTCTATTAAGCGAGCACCTTCTGCTACCTGCTCCAAGATGTGCTCGGCCGGATCCTGGCCCCCTGCCGGATTTTGGGTCGCAACAACGGTGGCCTCCATATCCGTCCAGTATGCTTTAACACGAGAAAGAGCCATCCGGGCACCCTCTATGCACGCCGACCTCTTCATGGCATCGATCCGCGATACGGCACCAAGGAATTGTTGCACTAAACCAAAATAACAGTCCGGCTTCGGCCCCTTCGGCCATAGATGGTCTAGTACAGACCGCATTGCAAGACCGGACAGTCTGTGGAGCTCCGCCACAGCACCCATCTTCTCACTCAAAGGCAATTTGTGCGTTGGAGCGCTGAACTACGACCAAAACAGCTTTTCCACTTCATCATCTTTTTTATCCTCAAAAAACTTGGCTGCATCAGCCGTACTCTTTGACAAATCCGCATAGGCGTCTGTAGGACTCCAGTGTCGATCCAGAGGAGCGTACTTCGGATCTAAAAACTTCATCCGCAACAAATAGGGGTTTCCAGCCGCAATTTCTCCGGCCTGTCGAAGCTCCTCCCACGCATCCCTAAGGTCGGAACGTGTCTCCTTGGCCGCGTCAAGGGCCTTCTTCAGGTCAGCCTTATTCGCATGATTTTCTTTTTCAAGAAGCTCATACCGGTTGGTGGCATTTTCTAGCTCCACAGTCATTTCGGCTATTCTGTCTTCGCTCCGGGGACGAGCAGCCTGTTCGGCTCTCAACTCTTCGGCCGCCTTTAGGGCAGCCGCATTGCTCGCCCGGGCCTGTTCCTTGGCCAGGGCAAGTTCCGCCCTCAGGGCTTCCATGGCAGCAGCACCGTCTGCAGTCCAAGCATATAACATTAGCATTATGCCCCTCTCAGTTTTTCCTATAAAAATAATAAGGAAAGCAGAGCACATACCTTGTGAGTTGTTAAGTCGCTCGTTCACCAGTGTGATATCGGCATCAATAGCTCCAATATGCCTCCTTAGTTCGGCAACTTCAACGGACCGGTCGGCTGCCGGATCCTTAGACACCTGCGCATAAATACAGCGCAATCATTACTTACACAATATGATCCTCTGTTTGCCGCCTAGGGCGGGCAACCAGAGTTTCAGGGGCTACTATCCATATGGAGCACACCTAGCGCGTGCGTCACAGCCAAAAATTATGTATTTTTCATTACATACCTCAAGGCCTCTGAGCAAGCTTGTAAAGGCTTCATTCAACCCGCTTGTGGCGGAGGAAATCTTCTCGATCACGATGCTCATTAACGAACGGTGCTCCTCCGAGAGAGCAGCTCGCTTCAGAAGGCCCGTCAGTGTGTCCGGCCGGACACTGAACTATGCTGGACCCTTCTCATCGCCCCCCGTGGGAGCCAAGCACTCCAGGCTCAGGGCAGCCAAAGGATTAGCTTCTGACTTTGGCAGATCCGGACTCCTCCGTGATGACACCTCGGGGTCGCCCGCCTCATGAGGCGGAGAGGTTGGTGGGGTCTCACTCTCCATCATCACCAGAAGGAGATCCCCTGAAGACGAACTCTGTCGAGAAGAGCTGCTAGACGGACTGCAAAGAATGGATCATGGTTATTGTTCTCGAAGAAAAGCAGTACCTTCGTATTTATGATTAACTTACAGCTTGGCTGAGGGCTGTCTCGTTGGCGGGCATGACGCGGTGAGGACGCCCTTCGGGGCAGGGCCCCCTGGTGAAGCTTTCTTCCCCTGTTTGGGCACCTCCGTCTCCAAGTCTTCAGAGGCGGCCCTCTTCTTCCCATGAGGGGAGGAGGCCTTAGATTCCCCTTCCCGGCTATCCACCTTTGGGGAGGTAGCAATTCCCCCGGTTTGGATGCGCAATGTGTGAAGTTCTGCTTCCCTGTTCTTCCCTTCGTCTTTCCCTAAGGGAATTTTGCTTAGCACACGACCAAGCATTTTGGCTATGGTGGTATTTGGCGAGCCTTCAGAAGTGGCGCCGGACACCTGATTCTCTCCGCCTTGCTGAGCCATTCCTGGCCACGGAGGATTTTCAGAATAATGACTATGAGAAAAATAGACGAAGTGTTCGGTTTGTGGGTTACCTACTTGGGTATCTAGGCGATTGCAGCTCAGGCCCGCATCTTCGGTGGTATCTGGACACTTTACTTGTGGTCCGAAGAATAATTTACACATCCCTTCGAGCGTTAGGCCGAAGAAGTGCAGAATAGTCCGCGGACCTTCCAGATTGAACTCCCACATCCGGAGAGGCTGGCGTTTGCACGGCAACATCCGTCGGATTAGCATTACCTGAATTATGCTGACAAGGCTAATGTCCCTCTCAAGAAGCTCCCGAATACGGCTCTCCAGTATTGGTACATCACTAGCAGATCCCCAATCCCGTCCTACATTGGTCCATGACGCCAGTTGAGAAGGAGGGCCCGGACGGAAGTCGGGGGCAGCCACCCACTTTGTGCCTCTGGGAGCCATGACGTAAAATCACCTCCGTAACCATAGATCGGACACCTCTGGGAAGGAGCCCTCTGGCCATGGGGTGTTGGCATTCCTGCTTATTACAGCACCTCCGCACTCTGCGTGGCGCCCCTCAATCATCTTCGGCTTCACATTGAAGGTCTTGAGACATAAGCCGAAGTGTGGAGTGACGTGGAGAAAAGCTTCGCACACAATGATGAACGACGAGATATGGAGGATAGCGTCCGGAGCTAGATCGTGAAAATCTAACCCGTAATAGAACATGAGCCCTCTCACAAAGGGATCAAGGGTGAAGCCCAAGCCGCGGAGGAAGTGGGACACAAATACGACGCTCTCGTTGGGCTCGGGAGTAGGGATGACGTGCCCTGGAGCAGGAAACCTATGCTTGATGTCGGCGGTCAGATATCTGACCTCCCTAAGCTTCGCAATATCCTCCTCTATGACCGACGAGGCCACCAACTGGCCTTGAAAGTTGGATCCGGACATGGTTAAGGAACTGAGGTGCTTGAGCTTGGGCTTCGGGTGTTAGAACTCGAGATGCGAAAAGGCGCAAGAGTGGTGTAAAAGAGGGATAGGCCTCGGCCCCTTTATATAGGGGGTGAATATCAAGTGTCCTCAGCATAACCGCTCGGGACTTACCTAAAAACACAGAGTCATACCAACAGACGTCATGGGGACGCGTGCACCTATATTAATGGAAGATCCCCCGCTAAGGGGAGCACGATCTCTGCTCTGGCAAGGCATGCCAGTAAAACCGCCTCGCAAGGCGTATCAGGGGAGGCCAAGTAAAACCGGTTCGTGTTGGGCCAGGCCACGATGCGGGAGCATGCCGTGCAAAAATTGCCAGCAAATCAGATTTATGAAGCGCTATGCTGGGAAGATCATCTTGCAGATCCGGACACGGTTTAAGTGCTCGATAATTACTTTGGAGTATTCGGAGATGGAACCCGCCTTGCAATGCTGAAGACAAAACTGCGCGCCGGACTCATCGTTATTGAAGCCTAGTTCAGGGGCTACTGAGGGAGTCCTGGATTAGGGGGTATCCGGACAGCTGGACTATATACTTTGGCCGGACTGTTTGACCGTGAAGATACAAGACTCAAGACTTCGTACCGTGTCCGGACGGGACTCTCCTTTGCGTGGAAGACAAGCTTGGCGATCAGGATATTATATTTCCTTCTTTGTAACCGACTCCATGTAAACCCTAGCCCTCTCCGGTGTCTACATAAACCGGAGAATTTAGTCCTTAGAGACAGAATCATAATCATCATAGGCTAGCTTCTAGGGTTTAGCCTCTACGATCTCGTGGTAGATCAACTCTTGTAATACACATATCATCAATATCAATCAAGCAGGAAGTAGGGTTTTACCTCCATCGAGAGGGCCCAAACCTGGGTAAAACATTGTGTCCCTTGCCTCATGTTACCATTAGCCTTAGACGCACAGATCGGGACCCCCTACCCGAGATCTGTCGCTTTTTACACCGACACCTACCGCCAGGGCTCCCCTAGAGGTGATATTGTCCTTGACAACGAGACGAGCCATCAAGCCTTGTTGCGACGACACAGAGGAACTCTCAATTAAAGCACCAATGTCGGTGTCAAAACCGGTGAATCTCGGGTAGGGGGTCCCGATCTGTGCGTCTAAGGCTAATGGTAACAGGAGGCAGGGGACACGATGTTTTACCCAGGTTCGGGCCCTCTCGATGGAGGTAATAGCCTACTTCCTGCTTGATTGATCTTGATGATATGAGTATTACAAGAGTTGATCTACCACGAGATCGTAGAGGCTAAACCCTAGAAGCTAGCCTATGATTCTGATTGTCCTCGTCCTACGGACTAAACCCTCCGGTTTATATAGACACCGGAGGGGGCTAGGGTTACACAGAGTCGGTTACAAAGAAGGAGATCTAACATCCGGATCGCCAAACTTGTCTTCCACGCAAAGGAGAGTCCCATCCAGACACGGGACGAAGTCTTGAGTCTTGTATCTTCATGGTCCAACAGTCCGGCCAAAGTATATAGTCCGGCTGTCCGGATACCCCCTAATCCAGGACTCCCTCATTCACCACCCACATCTGGAGGGGTGTCAAAAAATTCATCATTCTGCGAGCTCCATAAGAAAAAGATGGCATTGAAGCCAGTGCACTTCGTTTCACAGAAGAGTGGTTAGGATAAGCATGTGAATAAGCAGAGAAATTCTTCGAGGACTTATGAACATAATGGTTTGAAGAATAATGCACATATTCATAGCCTTTAGACTTTCCCTGTGAAAGAGAAGTTTTAGCATGATGATGTTCATATGACGATTTTGATCCACGTGAGGAATTTGATCCATATGAAGAATTTGGTCCATATGAGGACTTGGAACCATATGAAGAATTTGGTCCATATGAGGACTTGGAACCATGGGTGGTGTCATGATGACATTCACCTGAAGATTTTCAAGTCGCCTTTTAGGAACCCACATTTTCTTCATAGGGGGACCGTTCCTGCAATTAGTTCCAACATATCGAGCAAATACTTCACCATTCTGATTCTTAAACAGTTTATAGTTAGAGTCAAATGACTTATCAGAGGAATATGAAGAATCACAAGTAAAGCCAGATAGAGTGCATGGATCTACAGGAGGTCCTTTCGCAGCAACCCATGAGGTTTTTGGATACTACTCGGGTTTCCAGTAGGTCCCGTCAGCATTGAGTTTCCTCTCAAAGGTGATACCCTCTTTCCGAGGGTTCCTATTAAAGATATGCTTTTTGAGCACATCACATAGAGTCTGATGGCCTTTGAGGCTTTTGTAAATGCCTGTCACATACAATTCCTTCAGCCCTGCATTATCGTCAGTGACACTTGTGGTCTCCTCAGATGAGGAATTTGTGACCATAGAGACGGTTGAAGAATTTGCAGCAATAGAAGCATTTGAACATTCAGGTGATGAATTAGCAGACTGACGCTCAATGCAATTCAGACATGGTGGAATAAATTCTTCCTGAGCGGAACTGATCTATTGAGTAAGCAATGAATCGTTTTCCTTCTGAAGATCTTCATAACTCACTTTTAACTTCTCAAGATCTTGCTTTCTCTGTAGAAATTCATAAAAAAAGCTTCTCATGATCAGTTAAGAGAGTGTTATGATGATTTTGAAGGTTGTCAAACCTAGTTTGAAGTCTCTGGAGATTATCTGTCAGAGTCTTGGTTTGATTCAATTCCTCACCCAACAAGTCATCGCTTCTGTCGAGTTGATTTTGAATCTTTTCTAAAGCCTTCTATTGTTTAACATCAATTTTAGCAAGTTTGGAATAGCTAGGCTTGAGATTGTCATCTAATTCATCCTCACTATAGTCAGAGGAGGAATGTTTGAGTACCTTGGCACCTTTTGCCATGAAGCAGTAGGTGGGAGCATAGTCACCGACGCTCTTGTCAACAGTGTTGGGGAGGTCTTTTACTTAAGTGTTGAAGATGGACTTGCTGACGTAAGCGATAGCAAGGGCTAAGCTCTCCACACCAGAGTCAGATTCCTCAGATTCCTCCTCTTCCACATTGTCCTAAGATTCAGCTTCAGAGTCCATTTCCTTGCCAATGAATGCCAGGGCCTTCTTGGAACTGCTCTTCTTGTGAGATGAAGACTTTGAAGATTTTGATGATGAAGACTTTGAAGATTTATTCTTCTTCTTTGAGTCATCAGAATCGTCATCTTTGCATTTCTTCTTCTTTGATTCCTTTTCCCACACAGGACAATCAGACATGTAGTGACCAGGTTTCTTGCATTTATGGCAAGTTCTCTTTTTGTAATCATGAGACGAGGAATCATCATTTATTGAAGACTTTCCAAAGCGACCGCGGCGAGAGAACTTCTGGAATTTCCTCACGAGCATTGCTAGCTCCTGGCTCAGTTCTTTAGGATCACCAAGGCTGCTACCAGAGTCTTCACCTTCAGACTTAGAGACTGCCTTGGCCTTCAGTGGGCGTGATCTTCCATAGCTCGGTCCATAGAGGTCTCTCTTCTCAGCAAGCTGGAACTCATGAGTGTTTAGCCTCTCGAGGATATTAGCGGGATCTAGTGACTTCAAATTAGCTCTCTCTTGAATCATCAGTGCAAGAGAATCAAATGAGGAATCAAGTGAGCTCAGCAATTTCTTCACCACCACATGATCGGTGATGTTAGTGGTGCCAAGTGCTTGAAGCTCATTTGAGATGTCAGTGAGGCGATCGAAGGTTAGCTAAACATTTTTGTTATCGAGTCTTTTGAAGCGGTTGAAGAGATTGCGAAGAACATCAACTCGGGAGTCACATTGAATTGAGACTCCTTCGTTGACCTTTGAAACACCCACGATGCGGCTATATCTCCCACGTGTCGAAGCATGACTTAGAGGCATAACCGCATGGTGGTTTGGTCGCAAGAAGGGTCATCTTCACACAATCCCATGTAATGAACAAGAATGGGATAAAGAGTTGGCTTACAGTCGCCACTTCACACAATGAACATATAATTCATACATCATTCAGAGCACACACATAGTCCGAGTACGGACGAAGCCAAAAGAAACGAAGATAACCCAACTGCTAGATCCCCGATCATCCCAACTGGGCTCCACTACTGATCAACATGAAACGAAACATAGCAATGACCAAGATCTTCGTTGAGCTCCCATCTGAGCTCGGTTGCATCACCTGCACTGGTATCATCGGCACCTGCAACTGTTGTGATAGTATCTGGTGAGTCACGAGGACTCAGCAATCTCAAAACCCGCGAGATCAAGACTATTTAAGCTTATGGGTAGGAAGTGGTAATGAGGTGGAGGTTCAGCAAGCACTAAGCAAATATGATGGCTAACATATGCAAATAAGAGCGAGAAGAGAGCAAACGGAACGGTCATCAAGCTAGCAATGATAAAGAAGTGATCCTGAACTCCTACTTATGTCAAACATAACCCAAAAACCGTGTTCACTTCCCGGACTCCGCCGAAAAGAGACCATCACGGCTTCACACGCGGTTGATGCATTTTAATTAAGTCAAGTGTCAAGTTCTGTACAACCGGACATTAACAAATTCCCATCTGCCACATAACTGCGGGCATGGCTTTCGAAAGTTTATACCCTGCAGGGGTGTCCCAACTTAGCCCATCACAAGCTCTCACGGTCAACGAAGGATATTCCTTCTCCCAGGAAGACCCGATCAGACTCGGAATCCCGGTTTACAAGACATTTTGACAATGGTAAAACAAGACCAGCAAAGCCGCCCGATGTGCCGACAAATCCCGATAGGAGTCGCACGTATCTCGTTCTCAAGGCACACCGGATGAGCCAGACGTTGGGTTGGCATAGACCCTGGTTGCCCAGGGGGCGCCGGACATCGCTCGGTTTGGACCAGCACCCAGAGGAGCACTGGCCCGGGGGGGTAAAATAAAGATGACCCTTGAGTCTGCAGAACCCAAGGGAAAAAGGCTTAGGTAGGCGAATGGTAAAACCAATGTTGGGCCTTGCTAGAGGAGTTTTATTCAAAGCGAACTATCAAGGGGGTCCCATAAATCACCCAACCGTGTAAGGAACACAAAATCAAGGAACATAACACCAGTATGACGGAAACTAGGGGCGGCAAGAGTGGAACAAAACACCAGGCATAAGGCCGAGTCTTCCACCCTTTACCAAATATATAGATGCATTAATTAAATAAGAGATATTGTGATATCCCAACATAATCCTGTCCACCATGGAGCAATCTTCAACTTCACCTGCAACTAACAATGCTATAAGAGGGGCTAATCAAAGCGGTAACATAGCCAAGCAATGGTTTGCTAGGAAGGGTGAAAAAGGTTAGAGGCTGACATGGCAATATGGGAGGCATGGTAAACAAGTGATAGGTAGCGCAACATAGCGATAGAACGAAGCAACTAGCAAGCAAAGATAGAAGTGATATCGAGGGTAATGGTCATCTTGCCTGAAATCCCGCAAGGAAGAAGAACGAGTCCATGAAGAAGACAAACATACGTAGTCGAAAAAATCCTCACAACTCTAGAACGAAAACAAAGCTACCGAGAGAAGCAAACCGGAAAGAAACAAACAACATGGTAAACAACCATCACATAATCATGGCATGATGCACAATCAAGTATGATGCATGTCCGGTTTAATGAGGCATGGCATGGCAAAGTGCAACAAACAATACTACAAATTAAGTGGAGCTCAATATGCAACGAGTTGCATATTGACGGAACACCACATCAATTATTTAGTTCTCTCTCGTTTAGGAACACAACAATATTACATGTTATTAAACATGGCAAGAGGTGAAGCATGAGCAAACCACCTATTTAGGCAAGTTTAAATGAGGCCGGAAAAAACAAACAACAATTCCGGAAAATCCCTATATGACATTTAGCAATTAAATGCAAACACAATTTTTAACATTTTAAATGTTGTTATCATGATGCGGATGACATATGCAAGTTTATGCAATTTGATGAAAACGTTAACATGAGCATGATATGAGGCATTTGGTCACCATCGCGGAACAAAAAGGGTGTCACGGCGGCGAAACGGAAATGGTGCCACGGCAACATTCCGATGATCCAACAACTCATCAAGATGTTGGTGCAAACGAAGGTGTGGATGTGCAGAACATGCAAAGATGGTGGGGGCTCCCGGATTCCGGGTTCCCACGGGACGGCGGCATGGCAAACGAGGAACGTGCAAAGACCTCTCTCGGACACGGTGCAAACACGAGCATCTCATACAACACATGCATTTGGTCCACGGTTGATCATCTCGGGGTTATACCTTCAAAGCGTGCATTTCGGGGCGGAACGCGTTTCGTAGAGGGAAGTAGACATTCTCGCGATGTAGTGGAAGTAGTCGTACACAGCGACGGTAGTTGTACACGGTTTGTAGATGTTCGGGTCGACAGTAGTGGTACTTGACGCATCACCGGGTGTAGTCGTACATGAGGGTCTTGACGAATCCGAAGGGGTACTTGACAGGTCCGGTCTTGGCGAAATCCAGAACAACACCAAAGGCCTCGGTTGATAGCGTTCAAAAGGACACGATGAACTGGTCACCTTCGATGGCGGCAGGTTTCGCAGATGGGGTGCTCGCAGGAGTGGTAGATGCATGGGGCAAGGGCAGCACAAGGTCAACACGCACGACCGTATCGAGCCTTGCTCGATGCCGCGGGCGCAGGGGAGAGGGTACCGTGATGCAGAGCAGGGCGTAGATGGACTTGGCGGGGCAACAAGGACCGGGCGGAGGCGGCCGAATCCAAGGCGTGGGAGGTGCGACAGGAAGCAGGGGTGGCTGCTCAGCAGGGCGAGGACGATGGCGACCGGTGCTAGGGCCCCGGCGAGCTCCTCTCCAAATCGAGCAGTGGCTACAGGAGTCAAAGGCGGCGAGCTGCGGGCGGCCGGCGCGAGGAGGAGGTTGGCAATGGGGATCGGGTGTGATGGAGGAGGGCGCGGGTGAGCGTGGGTGTGAGGAGCCGGAGCGAAGGTGGAGGCAGAGAAGGGCGCGGGCGAACCATGGAGGCCGGCAGCGCCATGGCCGTGCGGGCAGGCGAGCTCGCGGAGGAGGCGCTCGGGCGCTGACGAGGCTGGGGGCGCCGGATCACGGGATGGATAGCGCAGAGGCAAAGAGGCGCGACGACGGCGGTTTCGGGCTGGATCGACGAGGAGGGAGGCGAGGGGATCAGGCGCAATGCTTTTCCTGGCGTTGGCAGCGGGCGTGCGTGTGGGTGGCGGTGGACAGAGGGAACGAGAGGGGGAGAGATGTGTGGGGGCTAGGGTTAGGTAGGGTTGGGCCTCAAGGGGTTTGGTGGGCCGGCCTGGCCTAGTGGCATGCTGCTACTAGAAGGTGCAGCTGGGCTGGGCTCTCTCCTCTCTCTCTTTAATTTCTATAACAGAAAAACATTAGAGAGAAGGAAAATGAAGAGGGGGTTAGGGAAGGTCCAAAAATGTTCGGATTTTTGGTGGAGCTCCAGAATATGATGAAAGAATATATGGCAAGGTTGGAGACCAAGAATTAAAATAACAAAGGCATTGGGATAATTTGCAAGTGTGTTATGGTGATTTCCAAATTAATGAAATATTTAAAATAGCTCCACAAATATTAGGAGGATATGTTATAAAGAGAAATCACCATGTGAATTCCCTCGATTTAAATAGATCAAAAGATCTATGCAAATTATTTAGTTGAGTTTTAAAAATTGAATGACATGCTGGCATGATGACATGATGCAATGCAAAAATAAATAGAGCAAACACAAATAAAAACAAACGGAGGTCACAAAAATATGGAAGTCTTCTAGAGCGTTGGTCTCGGGGTGTTACAACACTCCACCACTATAAGAGGATCTCGTCCCGAGATCTAGGATGGCACCAGAGAGAAACGGAAGAGGAAGAGAAGAGGTAAAACTAAGTTGCTTCTTCGACAAAAGAGTGAAACCAAAGAACCTTGAGAGGTTGATAAGTTGAAAGAAATAACACAACGCAGTTGAACACAATTGAGAGCACTACGGTAGAAAATATAAACAAGGAACATCATTTGAACCTTGGAGGTTGCAAGGCTATGAATGACGAGTACAATGGACAAGAAGGAATTGGAACCACTCTGGTTGAAACGAGATAAACAAGGAACAAGGAAGAACAAATTCGGACAGCACTCCGGTTGAAAAGAGACGCATGACTTGATAAGATGAAAAGAACTTGAGGAGATGACACAACACTCCAGTTAAATGGATAAGCAAGAAAATAACATGATCTTGACAAAACGAGATGATGGGTCAACGAGAGCAACATCACAATGCCTCCGGAAGAAAGAATAGAAGATAGATCATTGGAATAAAGGAATGGAGAAGAAAATGACAACTTTTGCCACAAATGAACTTGAAAGCATCCTTGCAAATTAGGATTTAACGGAGTTGTTGGGAAAAACCAACAACAAAATGAATAAGCTTGTAGTGGGCTTATGGAAAACTTCTCAAAATTGAGGTGAAATTCTGCCACTACGGAAACAAATAATATAATTGATAACACCGACGAGATGAAAAAAATTTCTTCCACCAAGATGATAGAGAGATAACTTGGATCATTGATAAGCACCACAATAGCAACATTCCTTAGGGAAGGCTTTAGGTGAAATATGACACAAGATAACTCCAATGAAGAGATTAATGGATTTAAAATACCTCATTCTTGACAACTTGAATCACTAAGGGAAATTGTCAAAAGTGACATAACACCATCTCAAAAGATAAGGTAGGAGAATTGCACTTTGGAATGCACGAAGAAGAATACTTGAACGCCTCAAAGAAAAACATGTGTTGAGCACCATGTTTAATTTTGAGTAAAGCTTGGCGGGTCATAACTTCGAGAGAAATCTTGAAGAAGAATTGAAGAGTGAAAAGAATCCTTGATGAACCATCATGTAGAGTCTCCATGAAGAACTCCGGTAATAAAAGGATGATAGAAAGAAAGAGAAGTTGAAAACACGAGGTGAAGCCTTGCGATGATTTATAAGGAGCTTCGCGATGATATAACCGAAAGAACTTGGAACTCCAGAAAGAAAAGATGAACATCTTAGAACCGAGAATTTATTCCTCATGAACAAACTCCGAAGGAAGGGATTAATCACTTGGATGAAACAAGAATAAGAATTATCTTATGCGTATCCTTCACCATTTTAAATTGATGACAAGCAACGAATTTGGCATACTACTTGTTCTCGTAGAAAGGATTAAGAGGGATATAGCGTAAACTTGAGAAGGTATAGATGGAACGACAGGTGGGATTTGAAAACAACGAATGAATTGATATGATAATGAAGGAAGTGAAAACTTGAACGAACCACCGTAAGAATTGAAAATGAAAGTAGCAAAGGCACAATTCACCGAGAAGAATTGGAAAACAAATGAAGATACTTGAGGGGATTTAGATACATGAGAACGAAGAGATCATGAACTTATTAGAGAATATTTGAATGATGCACCGGTAAGATTTGGAGAACTGAAAGCTGGAATGAATAATTCTGAGAAGATGGGCTCCGGAGAATCAAACTGAAGAGACTCCTGAATTGCTCCGGATGGGTGTGGAAGGAATTCTCACAATCGAAAACAATTATGAGAGGAAGGCATCAAGCTAGAACCATGAATCTTGAAGAGAATGGAGCAAGATTTAAGAGAAATCCTTCTTCGGTCTTCAAAATCCGAGAATGACGACGAGAAACACCACCATGAATTGTTGAGCCACTCCGTAAGGACTAAAAGAAAAAAAGGTTGAGCTAAAGATGAAAAGAATTTGAAAACGACCTTGGAGAAGGCATGTGACTGATGAAAATTCATTCTTACGTCAAACTTGGAAATGAATTTGAGAATCGCTCCTGATAATTAGAAGAGTCAGGTAAGATCCTGGGAAAAGACCTGTGGGTTAGGGCCCACTCAAAAGAAATCACCGTGCATGATTGATTGAAAAGGGGGGATTGCACCGGTTGAATTAAATGGCCTGAATAAGGTAACAACCTCGAAATAATTTGGATGGATTGAGAATGGAAAGACAGGCCTTCTGAGATATATCCAACACTCGAGAACAAAGGAATAGCGAGAAGTGAAAGATTAAGAGATACACCGGCATAAGAAAGCACTTGAAATGAGAAAAAGAATATGATCAACACCGAAAGCTTGAATAAGAGAAAAACCTTGAAGTAACTCGAACGGATTTTGAATGCAAACAAATCTTTCGAGATATCTTTGCACTCCGGAACAAATGAATAGTGAGAGGAGAAAGATTAAGAGGTGCACTGGCATGAGAAAGCATTAGAACCGAGGAAAGGAATATAATGAATATCGGAAGTTTGAATTGGATCCACCGGAGAAGAAACAACAATGAAGGATGATGAACTTGAAACTGTTGAGCATCTTCATGGGAAATCACCAGATAAGAACATTGAAAGAAAAGAATGAAGAGACTTCCCATCAATAAAAGGATACTTGATTAAGAAATCTAAGTCCTTGAAGAAAAAGGGGTGGGAGGGAGGGAAAACAAAGACAACTTGGGACAGATGAAACAAACACCGTTGAGAAAACTTAGAATTGATCTTGCGGATGTTGAAACGATCGGATCCACTTGAAGAGAAGCACACCGGTTGGAAAAGAATTAACATGACAATCTCGATGATCAAGAAGGATTAGTATTCACATAGCAATATGAGAACATCGTTTATGAAAGGTATGGATTCAACATTCGACTTCGAAGCAACTCGAATACCACAAATAAAACAAACAAAGGATTTGGCTTGCAGAATAAGCCGGAACAAACATATGATAGAGATTCCGTCCGAAGTTTTCGTGGTGGGGCCCACACGGGCTCGATCGTACAGCACCATCATGTACAAGGCAGTGCATATGACATACGAAGGGTCCCCGAACCAGCATAGCCAAGGGTTCTTTAAGACACAATGAGACCACTGTAAAAAACGACCGTGGAAAGGCGGACCACTAGACGTCGAACCCCAATCTCATATCATGCATCTGTCGAAAAGATATTCTAGGAGCTACTTGAATTCCCACCTATAAAACTCCCGAAACTTTATGGTTATGCAATCTGGTGTTGGGGATACAGGGGAAGCAATATATATCTCACCCAAAACTAACAATACCTACATCCAAGCTATATCCATCCGTCAACACATAACCAAGAAACCTCCGGAAATCGTGTACCTCAACCTTCGAAAAGCATCCGTTATACGAGTTATGGCAATACTCCTGAACTCCCGCCCTAGTACTGGGTGGCGTCGAGGTTATCTCACCAACAACTGCATAAAAGAGATTTTCAATGTCAGCAAAACTCAAGTATTCCAGAACTGCAACGATAAAATTATGACAACAACACCTCGGAGCTCAACTCCCCGGGTCACTGCCACATAAAAGACAGGAGGCACCAAGAACAATGTTCTCATCACAAAACCATCGAAACGATTCCAAGATACCCACGTGATCCTAAAAAAATTTAGTGAAATTTGAGGCGAGGAAAGACAAAACATCTACGTCAGGAGACCTCACCAGAGCGACGAAGGGTCTGAGGAGTAAAAAGAATCCTACTCTCCGATATATATAATCTTAAGACTCAAAACATTTTTTTCTAGACTCAACAACGCCAGCGATCAATCAAGCAAGGGGCTCCTAAGTTGGGGATGGCTCTGATTACCAACTTGAAACACCCACGATGCAGCTATATCTCCCACGTGTCGAAGCACGACTTAGAGGCATAACCGCATCGTGGTTTTGTCACAAGAAGGGTCATCTTCACACAATCCCATGTAATGAACAAGAATGGGATAAAGAGTTGGCTTACAATCGCCACTTCACACAATGAACATATAATTCATACATCATTCAGAGCACACACATAGTCCGACTATGGACGAAGCCAAAAGAAAAGAAGATAACCCAACTGCTAGATCCCCGATCGTCCCAACTGGGCTCCACTACTGATCAACATGAAACGAAACATAGCAATGACCAAGATCTTCGTTGAGCTCCCATCTGAGCTCGGTTGCATCACCTGCACCGGTATCATCGGCACCTGCAACTGTTGTGATAGTATCTGGTGAGTCACGAGGACTCAGCAATCTCAAAACCCGTGAGATCAAGACTATTTAAGCTTATGGGTAGGAAGTGGTAATGAGGTGGAGGTGCAGCAAGCACTAAGCAAATATGATGGCTAACATACGCAAATAAGAGCGAGAAGAGAGCAAACGGAACGGTTGTGAAGCTAGCAATGATCAAGAAGTGATCCTAAACTCCTACTTACGTCAAACATATCCCAAAAACTGTGTTCACTTCCCGGACTCCGCCAAAAAGAGACCATCACGGCTACACACGCGGTTGATGCGTTTTAATTAAGTCAAGTGTCAAGTTCTCTACAACCGGACATTAACAAATTCCCATCTGCCACATAACTACGGGCATGGCTTTCGAAAGTTTATACCCTGAAGGGGTGTCCCAACTTAGCCCATCACAAGCTCTCATGGTCAACGAAGGATATTCCTTCTCCCAGGAAGACCCGATTAGACTCGGAATCCCGATTTACAAGACATTTTGACAATGGTAAAACAAGACCAGCAAAGCCGCCCGATGTGCCGACAAATCCCGATAGGAGTCGCACGTATCTCGTTCTCAGGGCACACCGAATGAGCTAGACGTCGGGTTGGCATAGACCCTGGTTGCCCAGGGGGCGCCGGACATCGCTCGGTTTGGACCAGCACCCGAAGGAGCACTGGCCTGGGGGGGTAAAATAAAGATGACCCTTGAGTCTGTAGAACCCAAGGGAAAAAGGCTTAGGTAGGCAAATGGTAAAACCAATGTTGGGCCTTGCTGGAGGAGTTTTATTCAAAGTGAACTGTCAAGGGGGTCCCATAAATCACCCAACCGTGTAAGGAACGCGAAATCAAGGAACATAACACCGGCATGACGGAAACTAGGGGCGGCAAGAGTGGAACAAAACACCAGGCATAAGGCCGAGTCTTCCACCCTTTACCAAATATATAGATGCATTAATTAAATAAAAGATATTGTGATATCTCGACATAATCCTGTCCACCATGGAGCAACCTTCAACTTCACCTGCAACTAACAATGCTATAAGAGGGGCTGATCAAAGCGGTAACATAGCCAAGCAATGGTTTGCTAGGAAGGGTGAAAAAGGTTAGAGGCTGACATGGCAATATGGGAGGCATGGTAAACAAGTGATAGGTAGCGCAACATAGCGATAGAACGAAGTAACTAGCAAGCAAAGATAGAAGTGATATCGAGGGTAATGGTCATCTTGCCTGAAATCCCGCAAGGAAGAAGAACGAGTCCATGAATAAGACAAACAGACGTAGTCGAACAAACCCTCACAACTCCGGAACAAAAATGAAGCTACCAAGAGAAGCAAACTGGAAATAAGCAAACAACATGGTAAACAACCATCACATAATCATGGCATGATGCACAATCAAGTATGATGCATGTCCGGTTTAATGAGGCATGGCATGGCAAAGTGCAACAAAAAATACTACAAATTAAGTGGAGCACAATATGCAATGAGTTGCATATTGACGGAACACCACATCAATTATTTAGTTCTCTCTCGTTTAGGAACACAACAATATTACATGTTATTAAACATGGCAAGAGGTGAAGCATGAGCAAACCACCTATTTAGGAAAGTTTAAATGAGGCCGGAAACAACAAACAACAACTCCGTAAAATCCCCATATGACATTTAGCAATTAAATGCAAACATAGTTTTAAACATTTTAAATGTTGTTATCATGATGCGGATGACATATGCAAGTTTATGCTATTTTATTAAAACGTTAACATGAGCATGATACGAGGCATTTGGTCACCATGGCGGAACAAAAAGGGTGTCACGGCGGCGAAACGGAAATGGTGCCATGGCAACATTCCGATGATCCAACAACTCATCAAGATGTTGGTGCAAATGAAGGTGTGGATGTGCAGAACATGCAAAGATGGTGGGGGCTCCCGGATTCCGGGTTCCCACGGGACGGCGGCATGGCAAACGAGGAATGTGCAAAGACCTCTCTCGGACACGGTGCAAACACGAGCATCTCATACAACACATGCATTCGGTCCACCGTTGATCATCTCGGGGTTATACCTTCGAAGCGTGCATTTCGGGGCGGAACGCGTTTCGTAGAGGGAAGTAGACGTTCTCGCGATGTAGTGGAAGTAGTCGTACACGGCGATGGTAGTTGTACACGGTTCGTAGATGTTTGAGTCGACAGTAGTGGTACTTGACGCATCACCGGGTGTAGTCGTACATGAGGGTCTTGACGAATCCGAAGGGGTACTTGACGGGTCCGGTCTTGGCGAAATCCAGAACAACACCAAAGGCCTCGGTTGATAGCGTTCAAAAGGACACGATGAACTGGTCACCTCCGATGGTGGCAGGTTTCGCAGATGGGGTGCTCGCAGGAGTGGTAGATGCATGGGGCAAGGGCAGCACAAGGTCAACGCGCATGACCGGATCGAGCCTTGCTCGATGCCGCGGGTGCAGGGGAGAGGGTACCGTGATGCAGAGCAGGGCGTAGCTGGACTTGGCGGGGCAACGAGGACCGGGCAAAGGCGGCCGAACCCAAGGCGTGGGAGGCGCGACAAGAAGCAGGGGCGGCTGCTCAGTAGGGTGAGGACGACGGCGACCGGTGCTAGGGCCCCGGCGAGCTCCGGCCTAAACAACAGGAACAAGCGGCGCAAGGGTCGGGAGCTCCTCTCCAAATCGAGCAGTGGCTACAGGAGTCAGAGGCGGCGAGCTGTGGGCGGGTGGCGCGAGGAGGAGGTTGGCGATGGGGATCGGGCGTGATGGAGGAGGGCGCGGGCGAGCGTGGGTGTGAGGAGCCAGAGCGAAGGTGGAGGCAGAGAAGGGCGCGGGTGAACCATGGAGGCCGGCGGCGCCATGGCCGTGCGGGCAGGTGAGCTCGCGGAGGAGGCGCTCGGGTGCTAACGAGGTTGGGGGCGCCGGATCACAGGATGGACAGCGCAGAGGAGAAGAGGCGCAACGACGGCGGTTTTGGGCCGGATCAACGAGGAGGGAGGCGAGGGGATTGGGCGCAACGCTTTTCCTGGCGCTGGCAGCGGGCGTGCGTGTGGGTGGCGGCGGATAGAGGGAACGAGAGGGAGAGAGATGCATGGGGGCTAGCGTTATGTAGGGTTGGGCCTCAAGGGGTTTGGTGGGCCGGCCTGGCCTAGTGGCAGGCTGCTACTAGAAGGTGCAGCTGGGCTGGGCTCTCTCCTCTCTCTCTTTAATTTCTATAACAGAAAAACATTAGAGAGAAGGAAAATGAAGAGGGGGTTAGGGAAGGTCCAAAAATGTTCGGATTTTTGGTGGAGCTCCGGAATATGATGAAAGAATATATGGCAAGGTTGGAGACCAAGAATTAAAATAACAAAGGCATTGGGATAATTTGCAAGTGTGTTATGGTGATTTCCAAATTAATGAAATATTTAAAATAGCTCCATAAATATTAGGAGGATATGTTATAAAGAGAAATCACCATGTGAATTCCCTCGATTTAAATAGACCAAAAGATCTATGCAAATTATTTAGTTGAGGTTTTAAAAATTAAATGACATGCTGGCATGATGACATGATGCAATGCAAAAATAAATAGAGCAAACACAAATAAAAACACATGGAGGTCACAAAAATATGGAAGTCTTCTGGAGCGTCGGTCTCGGGGCGTTACAACCTTGGACACCCTATCCCAAATCAGCTTGGCAGTTTCCAGGGCACTCACTCTGCCGTACTGTCCTTTGCTCAGATGGCCACATATGATATTGTTCGCTTGAGAATCGAGTTGCTTGAATCTCTTCACGTCAGCAGCATTCACAGACAGAGTGACTAAGGGAACTCCAATTTCCACAACATACCAGAGATTGTTATCAATTGCCTCAAGATGCATGTGCATCTTGTTCTTCCAGTAGGGGTAGTCTGTCCCATCAAAGGTAGGACACCCAGCCGAGACCTTGATCATACCTGCAGTCGACATAACTAAAACTCCAGGCGGTTGAACCAAAATCACACAGAACAAGGGCGTACCTTGCTCTGATACCAACTAAAAGTGCGTTAAGTCGACTAGAGGGGGTGAATAGGCGATTTTTACAAATTCGTCACTGAGGAATTTCAAGGTGAGGAAATTCCTAAGTCAGGAACTACAAGCAGCGGAATAAGTACTCAGGTATAAGCATAACAGAGCAATAACATAGTCATCATGATGAAATGAAAGACAGACACAGAGTACAGAAAGCATAAACACAGGATAAGCAGGCTGAAGACAATGTGACTGAAGAAATTGGATTGAGGAAATATAGAAAGTCTTCAATTAAAGTCTTCAAATAGTATGATCAGATTCATCAACACATGAATGAGGAAATGGAGGGGTTGAGGAAATAGAACCAGTAGGCTTGGTGAAGACTATGATTTGGTAGACCAGTTCCAACTGTTGTGACAATTGTACATCTGGTTGGAGCGGCTGAGTATTTAAACTTGAGGACACACAGTCCCGGACACACAGTCCTCACTGTATTCTCCTTGAGCTAAGATCACATAGACCTCGCCCAACACTCGTGGTAAGTCTTCATAGGTGACTTCCAAACCTTCACATACTAGGTCATTCGACGATCCATAATTCCTCTTGGATGCTCAGACCATGACGCCTAACCATCTGGAGGATACACAATCCTCAAAGGTAACAAGCATCGGTTCCACACAGGAACAATCTCTTTAGTGATGCTCAGTCACTTTGGGTTTGTAGGTTTGGGTTTGGGTTTTGGTTTTCCTCACTTGATGATTTTCGCTCAAAGTCGTCGGAGGATGGGATGCTCTCAATTGACAAGTGTCAGTTTCTCTCGGAGCAGCCAACCAGCTAGTGGTTGTAGGGGTGGTTATTAATAGCCTAGGGAGCAACCCGACATGATAAGACATAAATGCCCTTCAATGATATGACTGTTAGGTGGTAGGATATTTTGGACAGCTGGCGCGTAGCACAGCAACGGTCGGATTTTAGGTTCGAATTCCTCAGGGCTATCATGTTCCTCACTGTGTAGGCAGTCCGCGCTGGCGAATTCCTAACTCCTTAGTCAGAACAAATTCCTCAGAGACTAGAAGAACTTCGTCTCTATCACTGAAGAAATTGACTGAACTGATATGAGATTTCCAATGGCTTCACTCGAAAGGATTGGGTATGTGTAGGATTTGAGATGAGCATCACTTGGAAATTAGTTTCCTTAGTATTACCTCGACCCCCTTTAACAGTACGGTGTTTCCTATGACTCAAGAAAGAGAAAATGAAACTACGAAAACAAAAGTTTTCACGCTTCAAGATCCTTGCATGATTATCCAAGTCTTCAAGGTCACACCAATTTCTTCACTTTCAAAGTCTTTAGGAGAACAAAGTCCGAAGACATTCATTTTTAGGGGTCAACTTTCACTGTAAATACAAACTCCTCATTGACTTATAGAGCCTGTGTACACTCACAAACATATTAGTCCCTTAACCTATAAGTCTTCAATACACCAAAATCACTAAGGGGCACTAGATGCATTTACATTGTGTTATACAAGCTCGGCCAGGGAATTCCTGTCCCGCCCCGCTCCATGGATTCTCACTTCCTGTCCAGACCCCACTCCTAAATGAGGCCCTAGACTTAATATGATCTCTTGCCATTACAGAAGGATCCCCGCCGAACTATGCCCATCCCGCGCTAGGGACTGAGAGCGGGGAATTTTACGTCCCACCCACCACCCACTTCATAGCCACTGTCGAGGACCTAACCGACTTGATCGATTACGCTTCCGAGGACATCGACGGCATGGACGATGATGCCGGAGAAGAGCAAAGCCAGAACCCGCCGCTTACCGGACGCTGGACGGCTACTTCCACATTTGACATGTATATGGTGGACATAACCAAAGAGGATGACAGCAAAGGTGGGAAGGACCCTGCCGGGGGCGATGCTGATTCCCGCCAACACCTATGGGGACAGGGCCCCTTTTCGGTTCGGCTGGGGGGCGGAGAGCGCACAAAGAGCGGATCGAGGCAGTGCACGCGGGGCGATTTTACCCAGCTTCGGGCCGCACGGATGCGTAAAACCCTACTGCTGCTTGTTTGTGTATATTAGATTCTTGCTCAAGAGCGATGGACGCTGCCGAACTGAGCAAGAGAGTGTTCCTGGTGTTGAACGAGCCGGACTGGCCTAGCCTCTGAACTTCCCAACCTCCCCCCCCCCTTCTACGTTGCGCTTGGGCCTCCTTTTATACTCTCAAGGGGTTACCCACAGGTGGCAACATAGACTAGAAGGGTAAAAATGGAAAAGGATGGGTAGGTGCAGCTACCGCTACTGTGGATACAGTGTGCCCTACCTAACTCTGACGGCAGGGGACAAGGGCATTAAATGCCTGTCTGAGTCTCCTAAACAGTGCAAAAGGGTGACCGTTAGGAGAGCCACCGTTTGCCACGATGGGCTTCTCTTCATCTCTGCTGGCCACCACGTACCCCTAGCTGCACAGCCTCCCGCCATGTGTGCTTGGGAGAGTCCCGGAGTGACACGTTAGCAGGTGAGCTGGAGCGTGGGCACGAAGTGGAGGTTTTCCGTGGCAAGCTCCTTGCTGCGGCCGTCGTCTTGTCGCGTCTGGAAGCTTGTCGCTCGCCGGATCTTGCCGGGACGCAGGGCGCGTCGCGGCAAGCTTTCTTGGTATGTCTTGAGTGGCCTTCCCGGCAAGCTCCTCTTGCCGGGGTCTTGTCTCTTCCCGGCAAGCCCCTCTTGCCGGGGCCTTGGTTGGCCTTCCCGGCAAGCTCCTCTTGCCGGGGCCTTGGTTGGCCTTCCCGGCAAGCTCCTCTTGCCGGGGCCTCGACTTGAATACTTTGTTCTTGAATGGTCTTCAAGGGAACCACGGAGGGTCCTGGCGGTCACCCGGCAAGCCTTGCCGCGGGGCGCTGCAACTGCCCGTGCACGAGTTCGGGGTAATAGGGTACCCCTACTCTAGTACACCGACAGGAGTCCCCGGGCCTGGGCCATACACGGTGCCGAGCGCTGTTGGGCCAGGCCCAAAACAGTGCACGGGCACGCGCGGCCTAGATCACGCCGAATCTAACTCCGCTCCCACCGCGCACGCCCAGAACGGCACGCGTCAAACGCGACGTCTTGGGGGAGATCGTGGGTGGCGTGCGTGGGGCTAAGCCCCCCGAGCATGCGTCATGCCACGATGATGGGGGCGATTCACGCCCTCCTCTTTAAACGGAGGTAGGTGTGAGGGCGTGGTGCATTTACTGGATGGGGCTGGTGCGCGGTTTTAGGGACATCCACTCCCCGCGTTCACGGGGCGGAGCGATGCTGCCTCATCTGTCGCCTCAGTTCTGCATCCCCGCCACGCGGCTTCCATGCGCTTGAGGTCACGGACGGTGGATTGGGAAATTGGGCCATCGCAAGCGGGTTGGCCCCGACTCCCTACCCTTCCTATGCCTTGATTCGCTAAGCGGGGCGGCCGAGCCCCCACCTCGCTCCTTTATAAAGAGCGGGATGGGAGCATGGAAAACCCGCACTCTCTCATCTTCTCCTTTCTTCAGCTTCTGCTCCCCTTTCTCTCATCTGCCATGGAGAAAGGGAACCCAGGCCCTTCCTCGGTGGCGGCGAGGGTCGCCGCCAGACAGCGCCTCTCTTCCTCTTCTGCGCCCGTGGTGGCAAAGCCAGTCTTGAGGGGAAGAGGAAGGGGACGAGGTCGCGGACGAGGTCGAGGACGAGGTCGAGGCGCTCGGGGAAGAGGCGGACGGGGCGGTGCGTCAGCTTCACCTTCGCCGGCGGCTCTTCCTCCCATGGCGGTCCACATAGGGGACGACCCTTGCGAGTTCTTCGTTAGGCTGCGCCGGGCGCCTCGTCGTCGCCTCCGGCTTCCAGCTCCGTTTGCGCGCGCGATGGAAGTGGAGCCGCCCGAGACGCTGAGACTGCACATGAGGGGCTGTGGGATCAGCGGCACGCGAGTCCGCGTTGCATTCCCAGCCCTTAATGTGATGTATCTTGATCGAGGGTGGAAGACGTTCGCCCGCATCCACAGCTTGATGGAGGGGTTTACCCTCCATTTTAAGTTGATGGAGGGCGATCTCCTCTCCGTCAAGGCCTTCGGGTGCTTCGGCACTCGGGCGAAGTGCTGCATGGATAGCTCCTCCGACAGCGAAGGCCCTTCCTCGAGCGAGAGCGACGAGGAGGGGAGCGACAGTGACGACGAGGGTAGCGGGCGGCGGAGTAGCGGGTCCGACTAGGCGTCGGGCGCTGCCTTGCGCGGCACCGGCGACTCCATCATCTGCGTCGCCGACTTCTTGAACTCCCCGAGGTCGTCTCCTTGGGCGGCTGGCGTAAGGAGGCTGCGGAAGGGGAAGAGGGCAGGCGACAAGGCCGTCAAGCCGGAGTACGAGGGCGTGGTGCCCTTGACAGCATGCTGACGTCCTGCCGCCCCGTCTTTGAGCCCCGCTTCCAGCGTCGCCGTCGCCATCCGGCCTTCGGACGGCCCCCGGGATGTTCCCTTGGTGTCTTCTGGCACCCGTAGCTCGCCTAGGCATTCCTTTTGCCCTTTTCGCCTCCTTGACCTGTCTCCTGAAAAGGGGGACAGGGAAAGGATCACGGGCATCTTATCTTTTTAATTTGTAAGCCTTCGGGCCTTAGCTGTATCTAAAATCTGTAATCCTCTCTTTCATGTTTTTCATCCTCTATGGACTGTACCTGAGTGGGATGTTTTTTTAATGAAAAGGGATGCTTGCCGGGTTACTTGTCTCGCGAGTAAAACCTACGCCAAGGAGCAAATCCTTGGTATCCCTCGGACAGACATTTCATTTCCCGGCAACAGGCCCTGCCGCCTTCCCACGTCGCTCAACCTTTCTCACGCTTTTAACGGAGGCAGGAACGAGGTGGGTGCGGTCTCCTCGTTTCATTCCTTTGTTGCCGCGACTACGACAAAACTTGGCCCCGAGAATGAGCCCCAGGGCCTAGAGTCGAGGGAGCACGGCAGTTTCTAGGAAGAAACGTGGTTTCGCATTCCCCAGTCCATAAGAGGACGCATGATGAGGGATGAAAGACTTATCTGATAGCGCAGCCCTCGGCAACTCTGGTTTGCCGTGGACGATTCTTGGCATTCACAGCCCCCGGCGATACTGGCTTGTCGGGAAGGCTCTTATCTGCCGCAAAGAACTTCAACATTCTCGATGCCGGCTTCCGGCAAGCTGGTTGCCAGGAAGGCTTTTATCTTCAGCAGAGAACTTTTACGTTCTCGATGCCGGCTTCCGGCAAGCTAATTGCCAGGAAGGCTTTTGTCTTCGGCAGAGAACTTTTACGTTCTCGATGCCGGCTTCCGGCAAGCTAATTGCCATGAAGGCTTTTGTCTTCGGCAGAGAACTTTTACGTTCTCGATGCCAGCTTCCGGCAAGCTGATTGCCAGGAAGGCTTTTGTCTTCAGCAGAGAACTTTTACGCTCTCGATGCCGGCTTCCGGCAAGCTGATCGCCAGGAAGGCTTTTGTCTTCGGCAGAGAACTTTGGCGTTCTCGATGCCGGCTTCC